>NC_051229.1:4562488-4699988 GCF_015220715.1 Pygocentrus nattereri
TTAATCTGGATGATTAATTTTGGTGGCATCCCTAATGAGATGCTTAATTTTATATCAAATGTATTTAAATGAAGTTGCCTTTCCATGTTGAAGCTGAACTGCACTTGTTTTCCAGGATGCTCTTAAGCACCTCCGCTCCATCCCCCGACCCCCCGAGCCCCCCACCCTCTGCAAGCCCCCATTCTGAGGGTGGTAAGAGGTTCGATTTTGCTTTCCAGGAGCGTTCCAGCTTCAATTTCCCCTCCACTGTCCACGAACCTGCCGTCTATTCCGGGCAATGTAGCATGAAAAGGTGTGCGCACTTTAAGAACGAGGCCGAGCAGCACTATGGACTCCCCGCCGTCATTAAGCTGCTCGAAAACAGTGTTGCATCGAGATTGACCGCACTGTCGTTTAGTTGCCGGCTTCTGGTTGAACATTAAGGACGCAAGAGGATCCCGAAATGGGATGTTTTCCCCTCATTTTGCCGTTCGCCTTTTATTCCACAGATGAGTGCAGATAATTTTCTGTGCGATTGTGAGTGATTACTGTATTACCACGGTAATATAGGGTTATTTGGGAATGCAAAGAGAATTAATGATACATAAAAACTATTTCTGCATTGGCTGCATCTCTCGGCCGGGTGTAGTTCTCCATGCCTGCATCTTGTGATTACCTAAACGTATTGTAAATATGTCTTTGCTATGGGCTTTTACATAAATTTACATTTTTTAACACTCAGGAAACACAGGCCCATTAGGGACGAGTTATTTTCCTCCATACGGTTTGTTCATTATTGACTTTGACAGTGCGGACGATGCTCGGCGCCTGATCGTTTGGAAAGCGCAAGGCCAGTGATGGAAATCTGATGTAAATCTTTGTAACGACAGAAATATTGAAATTATCCGCTGTACCTGGAGGCTCAGTGACCTGTTGGGTGAGGGGTCGTGGTGCCATCTCTACAGCTGTGGCAGTGAAGGGAGTCTGTTTGGGTGGCATTGGGTTGGAATTGGAGCCTTTCACCACAGCATAGACGAAGATCCGGTTATATAATCCCTTAATCTCAATCCACATCTTAAACCGAAGCCTAAACCTTGACCTAACCCTATTGCTGTTGATAATCACTAGATTTTAAGGTGGTAGTAAGAGTTCAAGCTCCTGGAGATGGCGTTGCATGAGGATGATCGGGCTGTTAATACCAGTGGGGTGTGCGACAGGATTCATAGATTGAGAAGAGGTGGTACAGTGCAGCTAATGTCTCGTTTGATGTGTGGAAAATGGACCGCAAAGCGGACGTTAATGAATAGCAGAAAGGAGTGATTGTATTTGGGCTGCCAAAGGCCACGGTGTGAAGTCTGAAGTCTGAACTTGTAGGAGTATCGAAGCGCACAGTCACACGGGTCGACCCAGCAGTGGCGAAAGTCCTAGTCTACAGGAAATTCTCAGAATTGTGTCGGAAAGATGAAAGTCGCGGACAGGGACCGCCAGCTTGTTTCATCCCATGTGAAAAAGCTGTTCGCTTCCAGGCAAGAATTGCTCCTAGAAGGTTCTTCACAACCAATTTCTGAAAGAACACAACTACAAAGAACTGCATACCATGAACATATGGAGAAGAGTGGCACACAAGAGTCCTTTGCTCACTTCTGCTGGCAAAGTTGCCTGGTCACAGTGGGCGAAGAGACACAGAGCTTGGACTGTTGACGGAAGCGTGTTCTCTACTTGTGCTTGTGGAGGTATTACATACTTGGAGGTACGTTTCAGTCACGGGTGACTCATTTTTTCCCCTTCTGCTTAGTAAAAGAATGGAAAACTCATAAACTGAAGCATCTACCCATTGAAAACATATGACATACTTATGTTAGACTTTTTCTCATACATAAAATGAGCACGATATTTAGTTCCTCTGGGGTTTGATTAACTGGAAAAGACAAACAAGAAACAGTGGGGTTGTATTTGAAAACTACCGTCAAAAATTACAAATATATTGATTTTATTCACTCTTTCAAAACTGTACTGTACCAGAGAAACATGCTGTTCGAAAGTGCTTTATAAGCACTGACAGTATCCACTATAAGTGATATATAAATTAAACGTATTATTACAATTCTAAAAATAACAGTTATTATTACTTTATTGTGCTCAGAGAAGCATATTGTGAAATAATGCGATGTAATTTATCACAATAACAAAATAACAATCCTATCGTCGATCCTTTGGTGCTGAACTACAACAAACACCCACTCTCAAGCCAGTCCCTCTAATCAATAACTCGAGTAAAGCAAGTGAGAGTGCAGTTAAATCTGCTGGAGCTACTGTATAGTCTAGATCAACAGAGCTGCTTTTCTTTTGTTAAATCTAATGTTTCTGTTTACCGCATGTAGTGCGTTCTCCATACATGCGACTCACATCTACATGTTTGGACGACTTTACAGCTGTGCTAACTTACTTGGGGTAACGACAGGCTTGTTTGTCCATCGAACAGTGTTGATGACCTCTACTTTAAACTCCACCTTCGTGAAGTGTTGGATTAACTGTATTCATCGCTGTAGTATTCCTGCTTTTGGACTGTGTTGCCTTGAGAAGCAAACCATGTCATCTGTGAAACATGATGGAGGTAGTGCCAGTACGGTGGACCTGGATCAGTCATTTTTATTGTTGACTGAACTAGATCACATGTTTCTGTTGATGATGTAACTGGATTGCTTTTTTCATGATGAAACTGGACCAGTCATCTTTATTGATGATGGAAACGGATTGCTGATCTTTTGATGATATAATTGGATCGCTCATCTTTATTTATGGCAGAACTGGACCGCTTGTGTTAGTTGACGATTAACTGGATCTTCTGTCTTTACTGATGATGGAGCTGGATCACTGTTCTTTACTGATGATGGAGCTGGATCACTGTTCTTTACTGATGATGGAGCTGGATCACTGTTCTTTCATGATGATGGAGCTGGATCACTGTTCTTTACTGATGATGGAGCTGGATCACTGTTCTTTACTGATGATGGAGCTGGATCACTGTTCTTTACTGAGGATGGAGCTGGATCACTGTTCTTTACTGAGGATGGAGCTGGATCACTGTTCTTTACTGAGGATGGAGCTGGATCACTGTTCTTTACTGAGGATGGAGCTGGATCACTGTTCTTTACTGAGGATGGAGCTGGATCACTGTTCTTTACTGAGGATGGAACTGGATCTTCTGTCTTTACTGATGATGGAGCTGGATCACTGTTCTTAACTGATTATGGAACTGGATCGTTCTTCTTTACTGATGATGGAACTGGATCGTTCTTCTTTACTGATGATGGAACTGGTTCACTGTTCTTTACTGACTATGGAACTGGATCACTGTTCTTTACTGACTATGGATCTGGATCGCTTGACTTTATTGATGATGGACCTGGGTAGCTCATCTTTATCTCTTTACTCCTTTAACATTAGATCCTTTTCATGCTTCCAAAACTAACACAGTGGAATTCGTCCTAGTAGGGAAATCATTCCGAACATTTTCACATTCTCATAAAGGTACTTATCTATAATGAGCCCTCATGATCAAGTTACCCAATAAGGGCAGCTCAATAATCCGTAGGGATGTAGATGATGTCATTGTTCAGGCCAATATAAGAAACTTTCACATGCATTGGCTCCGTCTGTCATTCTTTATGTTGGGCTGGGAAGTTATCCTGAAGAACCAGTGGTTCCTCTGGTGCTGTTATTGCCTCAGTGCGCCATTACATGTAGAATGGACACTTCTGCATCAATAGCAGACCTTGAGGAACAGCATCAGCAATTAATTGGCATGAATTATTCATATTATCGAGCATTTTGTCCTCTTTGGACTGTTTCTGCTCTTTACTGACTCTCTGCTGTCCTGGTGTAAATTATGTGCAGTGAGTTAGGTCTTCACATATAGGGGAGAGTTACTATTGGACTAAATAGTGATAAGACAGTCTTTCTTCAGCCAACCTGAGCAGATTCCTTTAGTGAAGAGGAGCACACAGATCTGCTTTGCATAGGCCATAGCCTGGGGGGTAATATACTCATGAAAGACAACAGAGAGGTCATAATATCAGCTCTGCTTTACACCCATGACCTTCCAGCCTAGAAGTGCTTTCTATATTTCATAATGCTTTTAAATCTGTGTATAAGTAGCCCACAAACACCACAATTATCACATACATGCCTCAAACTGCAGAGATTTGTTCAGTAATAGAGCTCTAAAATTGTACGTCACAAACTCTGGGCCTGAGGTTTTCTCTGCATCACTGTATCCTCTGAGGTTGTTTAGCAGCTGAAGTGCAAATAATGCTACAAGCAAGCTACAAGCACGCTAACACTTCTGCATACTGAAATGAGTCTTTTATTAAACTTAACCACCGGTCAGGCCTAACGTTCTGACCACCTCCTTGTTTCTACGCTCATTGTCCACTTTATCAGCTCCACTTACTGCATAGCTGCACTTTGTAGTTCTACAGTTACAGACTGTAGTCCATCTGTTTCTCTGATACTCTGTTACCCTGTTCTTCAGTGGTCAGGACCCCCATGGACCCTCACAGAGCAGGTACTGTTTGGGTGGTGGATCATTCTCAGCACTGCAGTAACACTGACGTGGTGCATTACAGAGCATCAAACCACTCGCTGTCATTCATGGAACGTCCACAAAAACATAATTTAATCCATTTGTTTTCTATTTTTTCACAGTGACCTCAGAATAAAGTCGGTCACACCAGTGACGGCGGCTAGAAGCTTCATATGAGGTCATGAGCTGAATGAGAAGATCTCTGAGGGCTGAGAGACACGGTGGACTCACCACGAGCTTTTCTTCATAGATCCTCAGAAAACAGGTGAAAGGAGGTCGAGTGACGTCATCGGCGTGACTTTTATTACAAAATAAGAGATTTTTTTTACGCGGTGACACCGGTGACACGACTCCTGGGGACTTTCATTAGGTGTTCTAATATTTATTTGCCATTTCTTTCTTTATGTCGTTTAATTTATACATCCCATAGTCATGTAGAGATTATTGCAGTGAAAATGGCAGAAAAACATGTTTTTCCTCAAAATATGGCCTCGGCCTTCTCACATGACGGGGAGGACGAGCTCTTCTGTGGTGCTTGGAATTCAATATGATTGATTTATAAACCAATGTTGCTAAATTGAGGCTCAAGTAGGTGCAATTGTTAAAATAACTTGTTGATTTATTCTAAAATATGAATAAATTGTAACCCGAAACATGTTTTCCAAGTGTAATATATCTGTAAACGCTAGGGACACTGTAGAATGACCCGGCTACATTATCTTCGCAAACATCAGGCACCCAGTTCACTTGGGCTGAGGTGTAAAGCTGATCTTTGGCTGAACCATCACTTTAGGCCTCATGCTTGTGTTCTGCATTTGGAGTGGCTGGGCTTTTCTGCCCAAGCCCACAATGCCCTGCTCTTTTTAAAAGGTATGTGTAGCGCAGCATTGAGGCGTAATTATGTGTGACTGAAACAGCGCCTTGGTGACAGGCTCTGGAGTGCCGCTGTTTGCTTGGGTTAGATTCCCCCCAAGAAAAGAGCGCTTCTCTTCAGTGCTTAAGAGGATTAAGTGCGGTTGCGATAACAGAGGGATAAAAAAGGGAAGAATTGAATCAGAAAAGGGGCGCTGGGACCAAAGAGGGCGACCTCTTGCTACTGAGTTCAAACACCTGTTGTTACAACTAACCCCCAATTTCTCCCAATTACTTTCCCCTGCTTTCATTTGTTCATTCTTCTGAATTTTATCTTCATACTTTTCGTTGTAAAAAGAAAAATAAAACAGATTGAGCTCTACCGATCTATCCAGGATGTATAGATTTAACAAATAAATAAAAAAATAAAGCAAATTAAAATAATTCAGTATTTTAGTATTCAGTATATATATTCTGCCTTGAGGCTGGTTGCCTCAAGAATCAAAGCATGTTATCTGCGAAACATGGTGGAGGTAGTGTCAGTGCAGTGGAACTGGATCACGGATGGCTTATTGTTATTGATGACGGAGCTGAATCTGGATCATCTTCATTAACAGAACCACATCGCTCATCTTTGTTCATGACGAAGCTGGATCACTCATCTTCAGTGACGATGGAGACCGGATCGCTCGTCTTAATTGACGATGGAAGTGGTTCTCCAACATTCCAACATGGTTTTAATGTAAGTTCATGTAAAGAAAGTTTATTCCAAGTCATTTTCAACCATTTCCATCGGTCCATTAAGTCTTTGGTATAAATCACAAAGTAGAGCAGATGCTGGGATGTGAAAAGTAATTAACTGACTCATAATTGAATTCATTGAATCATTAATTGACATATTCTTCAGTAGAATTGAAAGTATTATTAAGTTTTACCCTGCGACCCTGAGGGAGAAGCAGCTTAGAAAGTGTGTGTGTGTGTGTGTGTGTGTGTGTGTTACTTGAGTGCATTATTAGGCAAATTATGTACAATCACTTTGTCCAGTTACTTTTGTTCCTCTGAAATGGGAATTTTTAATATACGTTCCCTGGTTTAGATGTGAATACACTTGAACTAGAGCCGACATTCTGTGCTTTAACCTCATAGCCACTGTTTCTCTTCGTATCCAGTGTGTTTGTCTGCAGAGCCAAAAAAGAAGAGTGCTGCTTATGGACAGCACTGTAGCGCAGTAGTGGTCAGTATATTGTTGCTTTTGTTGATCGCGAGGGCCGATTTGTGCGCCTGGATCCGTGTCAGGCTGTGCTGAAAGCCGGCCTGTGTTGGTTTCCAGGAGGACTTTGATGTGTATCTGGGCAATGTGCTATTAGAGGGATTTACCCCAGCTGACAGCTCGGAGAGTATGTGGCGAAATTGCAATGCCAGCAGGCTAAAAGAATGCTGGGAACAGGATTAGGATCATATTCTGGCAGTGCCTGTCACTTCTTCAATGGACTGGGGGTTCTTATGGTGGCAGCTTTCATTCTCCATGCACCTAAAACCTTTAGCAGCTCTAAAAAGAGGGGGGGGAGGGGAAAGTGTGTGGGGTGGGGGGGGTGCACTGATTGAATGGTACACTGTGATTTTTGTGCTGGGCATGCTCAAGGGCCATTGTGTAAGCGTATGTGTGGAGGACTGTCTAATGAAAAAAGAGGTGAATTTCCACCTCAGGTTATTGATCATCAGACTCTTTCCCTTGGCTGGACGGCGTCCGGTTGTGTTGTCTCATTCTTTTAGACGTTTTAGCTTCGTTATTATTCAGAGAGCATTTATCTGGAAATAATGCACAGGAGAACACTCTGATAAATAATAGGTATGTGAAGCAATGCCCATCAGTGGTGGACAGTAACTGAGTAACTGAGTAAATGTAATTAGTTTCTGTACTTTAGTATTTTTGGTGTATCTGTACTGAAGTTTCTCTGTTCTGGGCGACTTTTTCCTTTCACTCCACTACATTTCAGAGTCTAATATCCGACTTTTTCCTCCTACATTTTGAGAAATCTGTCATTCCTTTTGGTTTCTGTGTGTATAAAAACGTAACATGTCAAAACGAAAGAAGCGCAAAGCCAGAGCACCAATCAGGGCCCAGCGGTCACTTTGTTTAGAGCTGGTTTTGACCTGTTGGTCAGACCGACCCAGTGCAGCACGCGGTTCAACGTCAGCGCAGCAGCGTAAAACTTTGGGAGAGTCTGTTCAACATAAATGATGAACTAACCTAACTTTGTGTAAATAGAGCTCAATATAGAAATATGTCCACATATGCAGTCGAGACTGACGCGGCTTTTTTCTGAATTTCTACAAACACCATTTCATTTTATAGTAAATGAGTTTGGGCTGGTTTATGTTTATGAACAGACGCCTACAGATCAACATAGTAAAGGAGCTCATCTGTGATCCTGAGTTTAAAGCCAGTTTTTATTCAACTTAAACTTGGAACTAAGTTGTAAATAAATCTGAAACTGAAACTTTGCTTGTGTGTAAAAAGTGATTTCAGAGCCACTCGGTTCTCCCTGATGGAAACTGTTTACCTTCAGTGTTTTGTGCTTCTGATCATTTTAATAGACGTCAGCGTCACTAATTAATGACGTTCTATTAAAAGACTGGTTTACCAAGAGAGACGCTGGAGGACTTTCACCTGAAATGAGTTCATGAAGCCAGTCTGGTTATAAAAATGATAACAGGACATCAGAGCCAGAATTACTCTTTTAGTACTTTTACTTTATACTTAAGTACATTTGAAGGTAAATACTTTAGTACTTTTACTCAAGTGGAGGTCTAAAGGGAGGAACTTCTACTTTTACTAGTGATATTTTACTTTAACTCAAGTACCTGGTTTGTGGTCTTTGTCCACCACTGTCCACAGTGAACAGTTCTGACTCTCCACAACAAAGCATTTTAAACCAAACCACCCATTTCATTATTTTCAGGAGGCCCTGGGCTACTTAGATATGCCATTGTATGACATTTAAATACTAACAGAAATTTGATATCTTTCTAAATTTGGGTCATTTTTGATGAAAAATTTAGCTTCGGCCTGCAAAATGTTGGTGTTTTTGCATATAGAGATCTTGGAAACTAGTTGCACCTCAGATACCTTTTCAGGAATTGTTTTTCTGGAGTGTCTGTGAGCTGAAAGTGCAATAATTTTGATGGTGATTAATTCTATTGGTGATTAATTTTATTGGTGATTAATTCTATTGGTGATTAATTCTGTTGGTTATTCTGAGTAAAAATAATAATTAGCACTAGGTCGCCGTGTTGTCTATTGAATTTCTGTCCTCTTGGATTCACACCTAAAACTCTGATACACAGCAAGACAAATGCAAATTGAGTTGCATATTTAATCTCAGATATTTTTAGTGCTCAAAATCTGAAAGACAGAGCTAAATATTGTTCATTTTATAATCATATTTGTCATATTTATTGTTATTTATCTGTCACAATGTGTTTTGGGGCCTGTTAGTGGGACGAGGGAAAGTGCACTCATTGTGTCGAATGGGACGCTGCAGTTTCATCGCCTTTTTCCAGATTACTGACTGGATCATGGCTGAAATCTCCTCGGAGTCACTTCGGACACACAGAGAAAGTCCCCATGGTGATGTGTGATTTGCGTTGTGTTTTTGATTTGAAAACAGCAGTTATTATTTTCATCATGTAAAAATTTCAACACAAAAATGGGCCATAAGCACTTTGGCAAAATAATTCTCATTACTTTTGATTTCCGTTTTTTTCCTTCTGTATTTTTAACCTTTTCAGCTCCTTGAGACCACCGGTGGCTCCAAAACGTGCTTCGTCATGTTCCTCATAACGTTCATACTCCATAAGCTCCATTCAGAAGCTGGGCGTCGTGTGAGGCTGTAGCTCTTCTCTCCAGTCTAATAGACGGTGACGTCATTTTAAACCCTTATAATAAAAGAAGCTGAACTTTGTTTTTCTACTGAAAGTCGACCCGTTTTTCCCCAAATCTGGGCTCTAAACTATAAACAGACGGCGTCTCTTCAGTGATCTGCTCTGGAAACATCACTTTTAGAAAACAACACAAAGAGCGGCGGAGATTTTCGGTCTTTCAACAGGAAATTATAAGCATATGTTCTGTTTATTTGAGCGGCTTTTACCAAAACAATGAATAAAATAAAAACGTACATTTATTTCATGCAGTTACTGAATAATTCACTTTTTACGATTTGGTCACGTAAATTCAGACGGACAAACCAAAACATACCCGGGAGAATTTTGGGTCGTGGTGGTGACTTAATGTCTTGCACAAGCTTAAATAAAACACATGGAATGTCTTGGAATGTGTTTCATCTACAAAGGCCAAAATGTACCAGTGCTATCTTACAGCTGAGAATCCCACAGGGGCAGTTAGCAGTATTGTCGACATGTGTATTCTCATTTTTTTGGCGAAGGCCTTGCGCTAATAGTCACTGATTTTTTGTGATGTGACCCCATTTCGTCCCTGTTACACCAAATCATCAACAGCTGTTCACACATAACTCGTGTGTAATCCGTTATACTGCGCACTGAATGGATTGTGATTTTGTTGCCCGGATCCAGCAGCAATAACAAGGCAGCACTGACCTGTGCACTGAGCTTGACCTCAACATATTACAATCTGTAACAACCTCCCGAGGGCGTTTAGTGCTGTCTCAAGTGTTCGACCGTTCGGCAGCGTATTGAGGATATGAATACTAACAGCCGTCTTTTGAATTGATTGAATATTTAGGCCGAACGTGTGCAGCCTTGCCGCTGTAAAGAACTGGCGTAAACAGACACAGAGGTTGAGCGTTTTCCAGGCAGTTTAAAGCTGCTGTATTTAAAGCTGGCAGAGAGCGTTTAAAAGAGCAGTTAGCGGCCCTGGCCCCGAACGCCACGGCAGTGGCACCGAGCCTCTGGTAAAAATGCAAAGCAAACGGAGAGCCCTCTTTATGTGAGCAAAGGGCTTATGCATTTTGACAAACCACGCTGTTTAAGATATAATAGCAGCATAATCACAGCCCCGGGCCGTCATTCTTCAGCATAATGGCCCGCTTATTCATCGGGGATGGCTTATGTCCCCAAACCGATTTTATTTCACAAGATTACCCCGTCCTGCCTCTCCTCCCACTCTCTCCCTTTCTCTCTCTCTCTCTCGGGCCTACTCTGCATGTCTGCCCTGTTTGTTTGGCCGTTTTTTTGGTATAGACTCTGCTTGCTCTGCTCTTGTCTCTTCAGATTTTTGTCCAGATTGTAAATTATTACAGCTGAACGTGAACCTCTCAGATACTGAGGACCACCTTTAACACTGCACTAAACCGCAGCTCCAGCAGGCAGCAAACGAAGGAAATCAGACCTGTAACTAACAAACAATGAAGCAGGTGGACCGTCTGAATCGCCCACGTCTGTGAACAGACACACATTTTGTTCAGAAGAAAAAAAAAAATAGTGAAAATGACTTTGATCTTTAGAACCTCCTCTAAAGTGAAGCCTGAGCTTGAGAGCTGTGAAGAATATGTAATTAAATATATCACTGCTGTGACTTTACAGGAGAAGGAAACTTTACAGGAGAAGGAAAAAACCTGCTTTACTTTTAATGTAAGTCAATGGAACCGGACGTTTTTCCAAGGAATTTTGGGGCATTTTTTTTGGACTGTTCATCATGAAATTTACGCACAATGTGAAGGACAACAGGCGCTTTCATATTATGTCAAAAACTGAAAAACGACAAAAAGTGGAGATACAAGTTTTTCCTCCGACAGCAGCGAGATAAGATATGTGAAAGGCTCTGTGAATAAATATATAAAATAATAAATGAATAAATAAAAGAAGTGTTAACACCTCCAGTGATTCCAGACTTTGGCACAGTAGGCGTCCAGTGCCGCGGCGCAGGAGTGACGAAGAGCGGTGGGCCTCGTCCTCCAGTATCTTCCTAAGTTTTTCCTTCAATGTGTTCTTGAGAGAGTTCCTCAGAACAAGATTCATGTCGTGCTCTTAAAGCGCAGAACTGTTCTCCCCTTTGTTCCCTTGAGTGTGTGTGCAGATTTTGTTGTTATCAGGAACAAATCCCAGATAAGAAAGCGCTGGTGAAGGTCGAAGTCTTCGTGAAAGCTGTGTGAGTGGGTTTTAAGATGAAATGTCTCCTTAAGACCGGTTGGCGAATGAGGCCCAATGTTAGTAACTCAGCAGAGACTTGTTTGCAGTGTTTTATTCCACGAGCACAATAACTTTCTCGATTCTCTATTCCAGAAATCAAAACACAGCAAAGAAGATCTGGCAACATGAAAAGTGAAAGAAAGAATGAAAGAAGTCAGAAGTATTGGGGGGATGGGAATGCCCTCACCCCCCCAGGCTGGAAGTGCTGCGTACTATGGGAAGTCGAAGCCTGTAGGTGGTAGCCTCAACACTCGCTGTGTTTCTCTGCTAGAAAACCGGCGTGGACCAGCATGTCTCTGCTGGCAGAGCAAAACTATCTCCATTTTTGTGGTTTTTCAGTTTTTGACATCATTTGAAACATTGTGTGTAAATTTCATGAAGAATGGACCAAAAGAAACGACCCAAAATGACTCGGAAAACATTCTGGTTCCACTGACTTACATTAAAAGTTAAGTTACTATTTTGGAGATACAACATTTTGTTCTGAAAACAGTGACATGCTGTGCTGGTCAGTCAACATGACTATGCTTGGTGATGGAATGGATGTTGGTCTAAGCTGAAATTCTCAGCAGTGCTAAATATCTGCTAATAATAATAATAATAATAATAATAATAATAATAATAAGTTCAATTTATGTAGCGCCTTTCACAAACCCAAGGACGCTTTACATCATAAAAAAATCTAAATATTAAGACTGCAGAGAGGAAAAAAGGAAGGTAATTAGCAGGGATTTGAAGGAAGACAGAGAAGAGCAATTACAAAGAGTGGAAGGTAGAGAATTCCAGAGTTTGCGGGCAGCAGGGATGAAAGATCTGCCACCCATAGTAGAAAGTCTAGTTGAGGGAACTGTGAGGAGTCCAGCATTAGAAGATCGGAGAGCACGAGAGGGACAGCATAAAGAAATGAGATCAGAAAGGAATGTCGGAGCCGGACCATGGAAAGCCTTGAAGGTAAGAAGAAGGATTTTGTACTTGATCCTAGAACTAATAGGAAGCCAATGCAACTGTCGAAGAACAGGAGTGGTATGAGCTGAGCGCTTGGTGGAGGTCAGAACCTTGGCTGCTGAGTTTTGGATGTGCTGAAGACGACTGATTAGTTTAACTAGAAGGCCATAGAACAGTGAGTTACAGTAATCGATGAAGAAGAAGAGAAGATGAAGGCAGTGATCAACATTTTAGCATCAGGTTGACTTGACCCGACCAACAGGTTGACCTGGTCCGAAATGGCTTGGAAAAACTCTTTTTAACGTCTTTTACGAGTTGTAAAGTTACAGTTTTGGAGGTTTTCTTCTGACAATGACGGTATAAAGGGGCTGTGTGTGTGTGTGTGTGTGTGTGTGTGTGTGTGTGTGTGTGTGTGTGTGTGTGTGTGCATTCTGTTTGGGCTTGACTGATATTTGACAGCTGTTGTTGTGGCCACAGTTTCAGTGTTTCGCATCGAGCTGAGTTTACCAGGATTTTTAGCCGTATTTATTATTTATTTATAGTCAATGTCTTTAGAAAACCACTCAGCTTAGCCCAGCAGCCAATAACCGGCCATTATAACTGGCCATTTCATATTTAAATGGTTCTTCAGATTGATTTGGAGTGTAGTTTATGATTCCATATAGAACCTTTTTGAAAATGGCTTGTAACACCTACAGAGCACCTTTTGGTGCTGTACAGAACCATTTTCAAAAAGGCTCTATATAGAACCATAAACAACACATCCTCCAGTCTTAAGCAGAATTCCAGCATCCAAAGAACCATTTAATCACGCAGTTGGTTCTTTGAGTGTTCATGGTTCTGTATAGAACCATTGTCTTTACTAAAGAACCCTTGTAGAATCATCTTTTTTGGCACCAAACAGGGTTCTGCTGCGGCTATGATATCAAGCTTTTACCAGCGCAATGGTTCTTGGCACTATACAGAACTGTGTTCAAAGAGCTTCTATATAGAACCATTAACAACACCTTCTGTAAGCTTAAGAACCAATTCACCATGCGAAGAACTGTTTAATAATGCAGTTGATTCTTTGAGTGTTCATAGTTTGGTGTAGAACCGTTGTCTTTACTAAAGAACCCTTTAAGAACCACCTTTTTTAAAGAGTGCGGTAAAACGTGTGCAGTGAAAAAGGAAACCTACTGCAAAAAATGACCTTAAATCTAGTCAATATATCTAATATTTCCCATTTTTTGAGATTATCTAGCTCATTTCTAGGAATTCTTTGCTTGTTTTAGGTGATTTTATCGAGTAAAATCTCAGAAAAATGTGTAAAGTGATCTGCCAATATAGTGAGAGAATTTGACTCATTAAAATGACCTAGAACAAGTGAAACTTGAGAAATAAGTAACATTTTTAATCTTAAAATCTGAGTTATTTTATAATAAGTGTGCATCCATCTCAACAGGAGAAATATGACCTTTCTTGCCTTGATTTAAGATCATCTTTGCTTTTTTTGCAATCGCTGTATTGACATTCAAGCAAAAGGAAGCTCTCGTGTAAAGATCTCCAAGCAATGTTTTATTGAGAACTTATTTTACAAGTATTCAAGCCTACAGTCGTAACAGAGAGTTCTTCTGAATCACCCTCCACCAGTACATACGCTACAGGTGCACTCGCGATGGAAACAGTGGGAGCGATTACAACTCGATGACCACAGCAACAATGGAAACCAACTCGGAGGAGCTTTACATTTACGACCAGACCAGTTGGAGATTAAATAATCCAGCGGAGGGGAAAGATGTACTAACGTTACCGTCCAACCAATTACAGTCTTACAACGGACAGCTACGAGAATCGTCACGGGGAGGTGGTTAGATTCTTCTCAACCTAAAACATAGAACATCTGCCTTACCAGTAAACATTTATAGATAAAGACTTTGTGTAATTTACATATTAAAATAGTTTACAAACACGATGGGAGTCGATCGGTGAGAAGAACGAGCGAAACTGAGGAGCGGAGCTGCCTTCCCGGGAAGTGCGTTCTACATGGAAGAAGTGCTTCCGCCACACGGACAAAGGGACCAAAGACAAAACAAAATAAATAAAAGCTCAAACAGTAATAAACACTGCCAAACCACGTCTTGTGGGTCGATGCAAATAAAACGCAGCGTACGTTTTTGCTTTTTGACGTTCAGATCCAGTTCACATCCCTTCTGTGTCACTTCGCTTACATGCATTTGCGAAAAGCAGCACTTGTGCTTATTTTTCTCCCATAGATACACGGCAGTCTCAAACGATATGCGCGGTCTGTAATTGCATTTCTTCCTCAGCCCAAGGCTAAACGTAATTAAAAGCTTTGCTGATGTAGGCTACTCACTGCAGTCGTTTTTTTCTTATTACCCCAGCTGTTCTGGTTTAACGGCGTTCAACGCTGCCCATTAAACAGGTAAATTAGTCAGGTTTAATTAAGCAATTTGGTGTTACAAGGCAGGGATTTACATTGTACGTATGGAATTATGTAATGTGTAATTTGAGCACTAGACTAATTGAATTACGGTGTACAGACTGCCTCAGTGCATGCAAGGCACTAAGCTCTTCTATTAAAAGTGCTATAGTTAAACAGGTGTGCCCATTTAAGATGGATGAAGGTGAGGAAGTGTCAGCGTTAACGAGACGTTTTGAAGGTACAGTAGGTAACATTGGCGCATACCTGTCACATGAACTCACGCCCTTGCTCGCCGAAGCCGTTGCGCTCACAGGCCATGTTTCAAGAGACTGCGCTTATTGTACCTTTTGCTTAATTGTTTGTTTTTTTGTTTTTGTTTTTTTTAAAAAGAGCTGCAGTGTTCTCAGTGAATGGTGACCAAACAAAATCCACAAATAGTTCTGAAATTTCTCTCAACATTGGGAACGAGGCTTTGCTCAGAAATCAAAGACAGCGAATACAACACACAAGCCAGTCTTTTATGGCAGCCCAGATGTGCTATTTTGTACATTTTTCAGCAGGAGGAGTTCCTGGCGGCAGGTTAGCTGGCCCAGCCAAGCGCTCCTTTGTTCGGGCAGTCCTTGCTCATCTGGGTCAGTTTCAGTTGGGCAGCGTGTCCAGCCCCAGCGAGGCGGCGTGCTGCTTGGCCCGGAGGCGCAGGTTCTCGATGCTGGTGGTTTTGCTGTTGTGGCTGGGCAGGCTGGCCGAGGCCTGGAGCAGGGGGCTGTTCCACACCTGCTGGGCGTGGTGAGACAGGGACTGGTAGTAAGACTGGCAGGGCAGTGAGCCCAGCGGTGCCGGCATGTTGACGTTCATGCCCAAGTAGGGGATGGAGGAGGGGGTCGCCATGTCGAAGGATGGGTAGTGCACCAGATTGTTGGTGGCGGCCATGTGCTGACGGAACTGCTCCTGTAACCGGAAGAGGCTGAGAGGGGAGGAGGAGTACGAGTGGCTCTGGGAGACCCCGCTGACTCCAGCGGACGAGGACGCGATCACCGGAGAGCTGAGGGGAGAATCTGGAGAGGGACGAGAACATGGGAGAAAAGTTAGTTGGTACTTTATTGATTCATTTTACAACGAATGTTTATCATTTCAGTTCTAAGAGCGTCCCAGCATGCCTGGGGCAGTAGGGGTTAACCCCTTAAGTCTTAGGTGGGGTGTGTAAGTCAGTTCTACATCTACAGAACTCACACGCTAATATCATAGTATATACAGAGTATATATGTTGTTGTAGTAGTAGTAGAAGATCCTCAAAAATGAGAACAGATACTTAATAATGAACAGTAGATACTAAATATTTCCTAGTGAATACTGAATAATGAATAGTAGATACAAATAATTTCATATTAGATACTGAAAATTCATACTAGATACTTAATAGATGCTACATTTTTCTTAGTAGTTGCTGAATACTTTGTAGAAGATACTGAATAATTTATAGTAGATACTAAATAATTTATAGTCGATACTGAAAAATAATAGTAGATGCTTAATAATTAATAGAAGATACTTATTAGATACTAAATATTTCTTAGTAGATACTAAATACTTTGTAGTATTTATCATATCATTTATAGTAGATCCTAAATAATTAATAGTGAATACTGAAAAGTAACTAATAGTAAAATACAGATTAATAGCAGACACTAAAAATGACAGAAGATGCCAAATAATTCACTGTAGATACTGAATGATTAATAACAGATACTGAATAAATTATAGTAGATCCTGAGTAATTTACTGTAGATACAGAATAATTAATAGAATTGCCTGAATTAATAATAGTTACTAAATAATACACTTTAAGATTAATAATTGGCTCACTGATTAAGGAGTTAAGTGCCTTGCCCAAAGACACAACAGCAAAATAGTTGTATCAAAAGCCTCTAGTGTACAGCCCAATCAGCCAATCCGGAATACACAGTCAGTCCTAGGATTCCCACCAGCCATAACCTGGTTCATGGTTTTTACCACTGACCATCCATGGTTAATTTCTCTTGCCTGGATATTTTTGGGTGGCGGACCCCTATGAACCTATCAGCGACACTGACCTGTGTGTAAAAAAAAAACAAAAAAAAACCCAGGAACACTATTGTGCCAAGAACAGACCATCACCCAAATAATATCTGGACAAAGCAGTCCTTTGGTCAGAAACCGACCAGTGTTGAATGGGGTACAGGGAGGCTGGTAAAGCACCACATGAGATACAGCGGCTGCATGAAGCTATAAGGCTAATGTAACTAATAAGTTTATGGGGTCCGTCTACCATCATGCAAACACTAGTTACCGTCATGTAGTTTGTCCGGTACTAACTGGTGATCTAGAGGCTTAGTTGTCAGCGATTAGCCTGGTCGCTCCTGGGCAAAGCTAAAGGTGTGTGCATGTCTTGGATGATGTGATGTAAGTGGGGAAACTGTGTAATTTAGGGTTTTTTGCCTAACTACAGTCAAATTCCTTGCTTTGTTGATTTTCTAAGTGATGATATTAAACACGTCCCCTACACAAAAAAACACACATCTGCACGTTTTAATGCAAAATTGCTGTTTATTCGCTGAATTTAACATATTGGGGTAAAACTAAAATATGAAATGTAGCCAGAAAAGTCCTGGGACTTTTTCAACAGCTGCAGCTCACCTGGTTTAGGGCTGAGGCGCTTGCAGGCGGGCGACTGCGCTCCAGACTGCAGCTTCTCGGCCTTCAGCTCGTCTCTCTGAGGCTTCAGCTCCTCCTCCCGGTCCGTGGTGTTGTCCTCCGTGGCGGACTCGCTCCCCGACTGCTCGGCTGAGGTGACGTTCAGCTCCACGCTCAGCTCCGAGCCTAAAGCATGCTGCGGCCCCTCAGCCTCCATGGAGGAGGAGGAAGAGGAGGAGGAGGATGAAGGAGGCAGTGGGTTCTCCAGGCTGATGGTGGAGGGAGACTCGTTCTTCTCACTGGTTCCCAGATCTCCGTCGGGGGATGCTTCTTTCTGCTTCTGCAGCTGCTCCTTCTGCAGGCTGCGCTGCTTCTTACGGAACTTCGCCCGGCGGTTCTTGAACCAAACCTGGGTTGAGAGTTGAAGGTGAGGTCAGATATGGACAGGCATCATCATCATCATCAGCATCATCAGCATCATTTTTGGTGTTACAGTTTCAAGGACACTTGAGAGCTTTAAAGTGTAGATCATGCACAGTCTTTGCAAAAAGGGTTCTAGATTATACCAAAAAAGGTTCTATGATTTATACAATAGCAGGACGCTGTTTGGTGCAAAAGTTTGTACACCCCAGCCAAATTTTATGTTTTTATTTGAGTACAGACTTTTGCATATAACTGTATATAGCACCAAAAAGGTTCTATGACTGATACGGCAATAGCAGAACCATTTTTGGTGCTATATGCAGTCAAATGCAAAAGTTTGTACACCCCTGATGTTTTGTTTTGTTGGTCTTCTGAGTGAAATTAAGTCAAGTTTTATTTATATAGTGCTTTTTACAGCAGGTGTTGTCACAAAGCAGCTTTACAGTAAAATCCAGGAGCCCCCATGAGCGTCGCCAATGGCAACAGTGGCAAGGAAAACCTCCCTAAGAGCAGGAGGAAGAAACCTTGAGAGGAACCAAGACTCAGAAGGGGAACGCATCCTCCTCTGGCCGACACCGGAGACCAAACAGCCTTAGTATAAAAAGGTACGTTTAAAACTAAGTAACACATCCTCTACAGAGAACACAGTCAAAGGCGGTTTTCTGCCAATGTTGGTGCCCAATTCTATTTATTCGCTGAGTTTAACATACTGGGAAAAAATAAACCTGAAATCTTCAAAGACAGTCGATAATGCATGTGATTTGACCAGTGTGCCCAAACTTTTGCATACGATCGACCACCCATGGGGGTCCTGACCACTGAAGAACAGGGTAAAAGGGGGCTAGCAAAGTATGCAGAGAAACAGTCCTTGAGCAAGACACCTAACCCCCAACTGCTCCCCGGGCGCCGTGGATAGGGCTGCTCACTGCCCCCTAGTGTGTGTGTGTGTGTGTGTGTGTGTGTGTGTGTGTGTGTGTGTATTCACTAGTGTGTATGGGGTGTTTCACTTCACGGATGGGTTAAACGCGGAGGTGGAATTTCCCCGTTTGTTGGATTTAAAAAAGTATCACTTAAAATAGTTTTTATGTGTATTAGGAGTAGCAGTCGCCTCAAGCCAGGCGAAATCTGTTCTAATGTTTTTGGCTAAAACATCAGTCGATTCAGTCGGACAGTTTGGTGTCAGTGAATTTATGTGATAGACAGCATAAGTACATACATTTAAGGGATTTGGACTCAATTAGTGTAACATTCAATTTACAACAATAAACACATCACTAGTGTTGGAACAAAACCTTGTATCTCCATTTTTTTGTCGTTTTTCTGTTTTCAACATAATTTGAAAATTCCTGTTACCCTGTACGTTGTTTCAAAATTTCATGATGAATGAACTGAAAGAAACGGCCCAAAATGACTTGGAAAAAATTCTGGTTCCATTGACTTACATTCAAAGTAAAGTGGGTTTTTTCCTTCTCCTGTAAAATTACCATTCTGGATATACGAGGTTTTCATCTGACAACAGCGACATACTTTGTTCATGCTCATTATGTATTCATGATCAAATGATTTCAGTTATTTAACTTGAACTATTTAAGGCAATAAATTCTCAACTCATCAGGCTTTACAGTGCATATTGTACATATGACAAATAGGACGTTGTATGCTGACTGAATATTTATATATTTTAAAATGTGACCAAAGTTCTGAACAACAGGTTAAAAATTAAAGTCATTTACAAAAGGTCGTTCAATTAAATGTATAAAATAAAATCAAATCAAGGCTTCCCAAAGTGACGCCTGCAGGCCAAAGTTGGGCCATGAGGATGTTTCATTTGGCTCCACCGCCTCACCCACTGAGAGAACAAACGTAGTTTTAAACTATACATAAAACATCTTTACTAAATTCTTATTGTCCTTTTAAAATTGGAAGTATTTTAGTAAGACAATTTAGTAGTTATGAAATAAACTTTACCATTTTAAATTGAACTTTTAGACTTTAAATCGAAGTTTATTTGTATATTGTTTTGTCTTTTTCTCCCTCACCCTATTGCACAAACAATGCACAAGATAAAAAGTTTGTGCCCCCCTGAATTGAATAAGAAGAAACTAAAAGAGAAAAATCTGAACCTTAAAGACAGAACAGCACAGTCATGACACCAAACTCACACAGCTCTGTTCTCTGGGCCAACTGTTTACCTGAGCAGTAAAACTATATAAAATCAGCATAAATACAGATAAACATAAATACAATCAAAAGTAACAACAACTTGTGCTGTTCTGTGCGGTTCTTGCAACGTGAGCTGATTAGAAGAACACAGGGTTCCTCGTCTCAGTGCAGCTGAATCTGTTTCAAGCTCAAACTTTTACTGCCTAAATAATCAGCATTCACTTTTCATATTAATGTTTTTGTTATTTTAGATACAATAACAACACGTAAGCTCGACAACAAAGATGTTTTAGTATTTTGCTATTTTGGCAATAACAAGAAGTTAGTCAAGCTTAAATGTTACTGTAATGATCTGTTTTGTGGAATTTTTGGCCAAGTTATAAAGTGCCTGAGCTGAACAGACTGTGTGTTGGGTTGAATGGCATCATCAAAACAGTTGGTGAAGAACAAAGGGGTTTTGTTTTTCTAGGATATAAGCCCCTTTAATGAGGAAATTGTAAACCTAAAAACAAGGGAATGTTGGTTTTATACATATTATACGCCTTCAAAGGAGGACAAATTGGCTCTTTAAACAAGGAAATATTGGTTTTCTATATTATAGGCCCTTTAAATAAGGAAAATTGGGCCCTCTATCATGAGAATTTTGATTTTCTATATTATTGGCCCTTTAAATAAGGAAAATTGGGCCCCCTATCATGGGAATTTTGATTTTCTATATCATAGGCACTTTAAATGAGGAAAAATTTTGAATTTCTATTATATGGCTCTTTAATTCAGGAAATTAGATTTTCTATGATAAGACCCTTTAATTTAGGAAAGTTGATTTTCTGTGATCCTTTAATTTAAGAAAATTAGATTTTCTATTATATGACCCATTAATTTAGAGAATTAGATTTTCTGTGATATGGCCCTTTAATTTAGGGAAGTAGATTTTCTGTGATATGACCCTTTAATTTAGGGAAGTAGATTTTCTGTGATATGACCCTTTAATTTAGGGAAGTAGATTTTCTATGATATGGCCCTTTAATTTAGGAAATTAGATTTTCTATTATATGACCCTTTAATTTAGAGAATTAGATTTTCTATGATATGGCCCTTTAATTTAGGGAATTTGATTTTCTGTGATATGGCCCTTTAATTTAGGGAAGTAGATTTTCTATGATATGGTCCTTTAATTTAGAGAATTAGATTTTCTGTGATATGGTCCTTTAATTTAGGGAATTAGATTTTCTATGATATGGTCCTTTAATTTAGGGAAGTAGATTTTCTGTGATATGGCCCTTTAATTTAGGGAATTTGATTTTCTATGATATGACCCTTTAATTTAGGGAATTAGATTTTCTATGATATGGTCCTTTAATTTAGGGAAGTAGATTTTCTATGATATGGTCCTTTAATTTAGGGAATTTGATTTTCTATGATATGACCCTTTAATTTAGGGAATTAGATTTTCTATTATATGGCCCTTTAATTTAGGGAATTTGATTTTCTATGATATGACCCTTTAATTTAGGGTATTAGATTTTCTATGATATGGCCCTTTAATTTAGGGAATTTGATTTTCTATGATATGGCCCTTTAATTTAGGGAATTTGATTTTCTATGATATGACCCTTTAATTTAGGGAATTAGATTTTCTATGATATGGCCCTTTAATTTAGGGAATTAGATTTTCTGTGATATGGCCCTTTAATTTATGGAATTTGATTTTCTGTGATTTGTCCCTTTAATTTAGGAAATTAGATTTTCTGTGATATGGCCCTTTAATTTATAAGATTTGATATTCGGTGATTTGGCCCTTTAATTTAGGGAATTAGATTTTCTGTGATATGGCCCTTTAATTTAGGGAATTTGATTTTCTATGATATGACCCTTTAATTTAGGGAATTAGATTTTCTATGATATGGCCCTTTAATTTAGGGAATTAGATTTTCTGTGATATGGCCCTTTAATTTATGGAATTTGATTTTCTGTGATTTGTCCCTTTAATTTAGGAAATTAGATTTTCTGTGATATGGCCCTTTAATTTAGGAAAGTGGCTCTCTAAACAATGAAGTTTTGGTTTTATGTATTTTATACAATTTAAATGATGAAATTGATTTCCTATAATATGGACTATATTAAAAATTAAGAAATTTGATTTTCGATGATATGGCCCTTTAAAAAGGTGCATAAAATTATAAACTTGATGATTCGCCGAGATTGAATGTGTTCTCCACTTCGCGTGTTCTCCACTTCGCGTGTTCTCCACTTCCACACGGATTAAACGCGGTAAACACAGTCGCTGCCAAATGAAACCTACAGACTGAGCGGCTGACTCTAATTAACTCGTGTAGAAATGAGCTGTGTAATAATGACAGAACTGTATAATTCATTAGAAATTCACTTTGAAAATCAACGTTTTTGTAAGTAAGAGTGACGCAGCCTCACCTGCACGCGCGCCTCGGGCAGGTTGGTGCACATGGCCAGGCGCTCGCGCATCACCACGTCCGGGTAGTGCGTCTTCTGGAAGGTCTTCTCCAGCGCCTCGAGCTGCTGCGCGGTGAAGGCCGTGCGGCTGCGCCGCTGCTTGCGGTGCTGCGAGCCGTATCGAGCCTCCAGGATGATGTCTAACAGCGTGGGACCCGTTTACGGAGGAGAGAACAACAGGAGCCGGTCAATCAACTGAGCGCACGGTCAAGGCTTATCGCGTGCGCGCGTGAAACATGCGTGAACTGGCTGATACACAGACAGAGACTGACAGGCTGAAGTCAGCTGCTCATATTCGCTCCACCTTAAATGGGACAGCGGTTGAATGTAATTGCTGAACTCACTTAAGGTGGAACAGAACATTCTGAAGAGAACCTGGGAATAAAAAGGCAACTTCAGCTTCGCGGCTGGTGGAGAGACAGAGGGGAGAGAGACAGAGGGGAGAGACACAGGGGAGAGGTAGAGGGGAGAGGTAGAGGGGAGAGAGACAGAGGGAGAGAGACAGAGGGGAGAGACACAGAGGGGAGAGACAGAGTGGAGAGAGATAGAGGAGAGACACAGAGTGGAGAGAGATAGAGGAGAGACACAGAGGGAGAGAGACAGAGTGGAGAGAGATAGAGGAGAGACACAGAGGGAGAGACAGAGTGGAGAGAGATAGAGGAGAGACACAGAGGGAGAGAGATAGAGGAGAGACACAGAGGGAGAGAGACAGAGTGGAGAGAGATAGAGGAGAGACACAGAGGGAGAGAGACAGAGTGGAGAGAGATAGAGGAGAGACACAGAGGGAGAGAGACAGAGTGGAGAGATAGGGGAGAGACACAGGGAGAGAGATAGAGGAGAGACACAGAGGGAGAGAGACAGAGTGGAGAGATAGGGGAGAGATAGAGGAGAGACACAGAGGCAGAGAGATAGAGGAGAGACACAGAGGGAGAGAGACAGAGTGGAGAGAGATAGAGGAGAGACACAGAGGGAGAGAGATAGAGGAGAGACACAGAGGGAGAGAGACAGAGTGGAGAGAGATAGAGGAGAGACACAGAGGGAGAGAGATAGAGGAGAGACACAGAGGGAGAGAGACAGAGTGGAGAGAGATAGAGGAGAGACACAGAGGGAGAGAGACAGAGTGGAGAGATAGAGGAGAGAGACAGAGTGGAGAGATAGAGGAGAGAGACAGAGTGGAGAGATAGAGGGGAGAGACACAGAGTAGAGAGACTCAGAGGGGAGAGAGGCAGAGGGAGAGACACAGAGGAAGAGGCAGAGGGAGAGACTCAGAGGAAGAGGCAGAGGGAGAGACTCAGAGGGGAGAGGCTCATATATGTAATTTAAATAAACAGAAAAACTATAAACAGTAACAAGAATTTCTCGGGTCCATATTTTTCCTGGACACCTTCACAGCCGCCACAGAGACTCGTTAATATCATCAATTACATCATGAGCTCAATTTACTGAGCACTGATTGGTCAAACCAGGAGCTGCTTTTTAACTACATATAATACTGGACTTCCTCGAGGAGGAGCGGCTTGGAGATGGGTAAACAAACACAACAACATCCAGAACATCACTGTTTATTTATTTATTAATTATGTGTGTGTGTGTGTGTGTGTGTGTGTGTGTGTGTGTGTGTGTGTGTGTGTGTGTGTGTGTATTTATATATATATAAATATGAGAGAGAGACAGAGAGACATACAGAGAGACAGAGACCGAGACACAGACACCTTTCCTTACCTGCCAGTCTTTCGGCCAGTGTGAGCGCGTGCACTGACGGTCTGTAGTCGGCGGTGTGCTGCGCCTGCTGCGCCGCCTGCTGGTGGAGGTTATACATGGCGCTCAGAGAGTTCATCGCGTGCAGGGAGTAGCCGTTAACCCCGTAATGCTGCATGACCGCCGCTGAAAGACACCACCAGCACTAATGAGCACCACCCTCAACATTGCGCCCCCTGCAGGCCCCCCAGCACAGTTACCCCCACCCTCAAAACCAGCGCACACACCCTCACACAGCACATCATATGCAAATACAGCCTAATTAATATTTAATAATTCCGCAGCAGTGAGCGTGCATGTGATTTCAGGGGCACCCTGCGCGAGCTCTTCCACTTTTAGGATATCCATTAATATCGCATTACTGCGCGTGTCCAGCCCATTAGGCGCATAAATGAATCTAATTGGCTCAATTATCGCCCTGTTTATCTAATAAGACGCAGCTCGCGCATGAATTTAATCACTCAATTAGTGAAACTAATCCTGCGCTGAAACAGCGCGCGCGAGATCAGCGAGCTCCAAAAACTCCCTAATGAGGGACATCCGGCGCAATTACAGCCTAATCAGCAATAATCACCACTTAATCACCGCGCGCTCCCAGCCGGACAGCGCGGACAGCGCGGACAGGGGACACCGCCGGTTTTCCCGTTTTTATGCGCTTTGCTTCGTCAATAAGCTGCTAAATGTTTCATTACCGAAAGTTCAAACGCTTATAATTTATCATAAACATATGCAGATTAGATATGAACGTCTATGTCGTTGTGCTGATGCAGCATAAACCAGTCATTCATCCATAAACAGCGTCAGATTCGCGCAGTTCGTCCTGAAATGAAGCGTCTCAAAACTGGAAAAGTGAAATCTTATTACATCATATGCCTGTTATAATCACGTTATAATCACGTTATAATCATGTTATAATTATATATAACACATGTGTAAACGCTGTATTTGTGTTGGGTATCAGTTTCAATCCAACAGCCACATTACAATTCAATATCCCAATAATAATAACAACAACAACAACTAATAATAATAATAATAATAATAATAATAATAATAATAATAATAATAATAATAATTTAAAAATACATTAGAGTTAATGAGTTAATAAGTGAAGGGGGTTGTTTTTCCTCTCTGAGCGCTGCTCTCATTTCTGTTTATTTTTATTATAATTAATCAGAACAGTCTTGATTTCGGACCTCTGACTAATTAATTAATGAGATGCATGAATCGAGGCTACACGCTCAGTTTACTCAGGACGACGAACAAGATGTTTCAAATAAATAAATAAATAAACAAATAAATAAATACATGGGTCAGTACTTGCTTAGATTATTTCTAGCATTTCTAGCATAACATTATTGTATTATTATTATTATTATTATTATTATTATTATTATGCTCTATATAAGTGACTGTGTTTATTGTCTTTATTTATTTAGTTGGTTTTGCAATATAAATAATAGTATTGCAGTTGTGTAATACGCTTATAAATGTTTTCAGCCATTTATTATTATTATTGTTGTTGTTGTTGTTGTTGTTTTGTTCCATGTGTTCCTATTTATTAGTAAATATTGTTTATGCAGCTTAAAACACTAAACTAACTAAAGGACTGTAAAAAATGTGAAAAAAATTATAATTCCTGATAATTTTGGACAAAAAGCAAACTCTGTAGCGGATGGATGGATGGATGGATGGACGGATGGATGGATGAATAGATGGATAGATGAATAGATGGATAGATGGATAGACGGATGGATAGATGAATAGATGGGTAGACGGATGGGTAGATGAATAGATGGGTAGACGGATGGGTAGATGAATAGATGGATAGACGGATGGATAGATGAATAGATGGATAGATGGATGGGTAGATGAATAGATGGATAGACGGATGGGTAGATGAATAGATGGATAGATGAATAGATGGATAGACGGATGGGTAGATGAATAGATGGATAGACGGATGGGTAGATGAATAGATGGATAGACGGATGGGTAGATGAATAGATGGATAGATGAATAGATGGATAGACGGAGGGATAGATGAATAGATGGATAGACGGATGGGTAGATGAATAGATGGATAGATGGATGGGTAGATGAATAGATGGATAGACGGATGGGTAGATGGATAGATGAATAGATGGATAGACGGATGGGTAGATGAATAGATGGATAGACGGATGGGTAGATGAATAGATGGATAGATGAATAGATGGATAGACGGAGGGATAGATGAATAGATGGATAGACGGATGGATAGATGCTCTTTCTGAAACAGGGAAAACGCTGAAAACCGTAAACAGTAAACAGTGAATGGGCAGCAGGAGGCGGAGGCTCAGAGCCGCACGCTGCCCTGTTTAAGACGCTCTGGTTAGTGTTAGTGAAGGTAAAGTGTATTAAAGGGCTGCACTGCTGCAGGGGTGGGTGGGGGTGCTGGGGGATTTAGGGAAGGGGAGGGGGTAGTTTGGGCAGTTTAAATGCCCCCCTGCAGTGCCCACTCCCACCCTATTAACTCAGAGCAGCGGCTGATGGATGTGATCACAGGCCAGCAGGGAATAGTTTTAATTCGCTCGGACAGAAGGTGCTTTGCTAAACATTTACTTTCCCCCCCCCCGAAGTATTTGAATTGAATGGGTCTGTCCAGCCCCCCCCACCCCTTTACCCCCTCCTCCTGCCCCCGGGGCAGTTTTGGCTGAGATGTATGGCTTCTCTGAGGGTAAAAATATGCATGTTTGGATCCCCATTTGGGTCCCTCCGTCTTAATGGAAGTGCAAATAGGTTTCGACTGAGGAGGCCTGCATTTATCAAGCCCACACAAACCGGACGCTCTCGCAGCTTCACACCTTCACCAGCTCAGGCTGCAGCACGGCAGGTTAGATCACCACCGTAATCTGGGCGCCGCTCACCGCTGGAGCTTCACAGTCGAGATTGAAGCTGATAAAAGTGACTGCGTTTTCATTTTTAGGCCATTTTTACATGAATAAAATATTCCCAGTGACTCTGTACATGTAGAACTATCTCACTGTTGTCAGAAACCTTGTACCTCCAAAATAGTAACTTTACAGGAGAAGGAAAAAACATCCTTCACTTTTAATGCAAGTCAATGGAACCAGAATCTTTTACAAGTCATTTTGGGCCGTTTCTTTTGGTCCGTTCATCGTGAAATTTACGCACAATGTAAAGGACAATATGTTCTTTTAAATTAGGTGAAAAAACAAAAAATGATAAAAATTGAAGATACAAGGTTTTGTTCTGACCACAGCGATATGTTCTTTATAAAGGCAATGGTTCTAATTAGAACTATGAATTCTATGTAGAACCATTTGCATGCTTTGCATGGGACATTGCATGGTGAATGGCTCTTTAGATTGATGGAGAATCTGTTGTATATGGTTCTTTATAGAACCTTTTATTTAGCACCCAAACGGTTCTGCTACCGTTACGATGTCCAAGTAGAACCGTTGCCTTTCCCAAAAAAAAAAATTCAAAATCCCTGAAGAACCATATACAACATACTCTCCATCACTCTGAAGAACCATTTCACCATGTGAAGAAGCATGAAATGTTTTTTGTAGAACCCATAGTTCTAAATAGAAACGATGCCCTTGAAGAACCATATAGAACACATTCTTCCTCTCTCTGAAGAACCATGTCAGCATGCAAAAAAAAAAAAACATTTAAGCATGAAATGGTTTTAGATAGAGCTCATGGTTCTAAATGGAACCTTTACTAAAGAACTCTTGAAGAACCGTCTTTTTTTAAGCGTGTTTATACAGAAATATATTTTTGGCTAATATGTTTATGGAAAATGATCTTAATCAAGTCACTTCAATGCAGGCGCCAAAAAGAATTCTGCACTTGAAAGAACCAAATTTGGTCCCCCAAAGAACATTTCAACGCACTGGGAACCATTTTTGTAAAACGTGTGAAGAAGCTTTTCAAAGTTGAAAGAACCTCCACAGAGCATAAGTCAAGGTTCCAGGAAGAACCCATAAACTCCTTAAGCTGCTTAAGAACCTCTGCATGTATCGCAAAGACTTTTAAAAGGTTCTTCACGCTTGTAAATCTCTGGGTTCTCCAAGCGAGACATGTTTGTAGAGAACCTTTTTCAAATGGAAACAACCTTCCCGTGATGTAAGCGGACGAGGAAAAAGGTTCCGAACTTCAAAAAAGGTTCCGAAGGTTTCAGGTTCTTCGCTCGCACACATTTCACTCGGAGAACGTTTTTGCAAACGATGCATACAAGCAACAGGAACCTTATTAAAGTGGAAAGAACCGCTTTCTAGGTAAATATTCTAAACTGGGGAAGAGCCTTTGTATGAAGAGACGGCGCTGAGAGCCTGAATCTCTTTTTCAAGCACGGTTCTTTAGGGAACCGAGTGTGGTTCTTTTTTTTTTCTTTTCAGTCTGAGATAAAAACGCAGTCACTTTTATTACTGTGTCTTTTATCGCCGTCTGATTTTGTTCGGCATGGTTTTTTTGGAATCTGTCCGCTCCTCCTCCTCCACTCCTCCTCCTCCGCTCCCTCTCCTCCGCTCCTTGTGTTTTTTCCTCCCTTCCCTCCATCTGTAGTGTCTCTCCAGCCGCTGAAGTGCTTTTCCTTTGCCACAGGGGTCAAACGGATCATCAGCACAAAGAGCAGCTTATTTTTAATTTGTTAATAGTGAGTTTCACAGCTATTGTCATCCATTCATCCGCCCTGTTAGTGCTGCGGGGCAGAGTGGGGGGAGGTGGGAGGCCGGGGGGAGGTGGGAGGCGTGGGGGGGGTCGGGGGTGACACTTCACGGTTCACTTATTAAAACATCATTATGTAAACTGCCGTGGACAGTGCGGCCTGTGACCGGACCACATCATAAAAAAGCTGAAATTCACAGTTTATTTCTCCAGTTAGGATTTTATTCCGTCCGTCTGCTTTTAAATCGGAACCTGGTTTAGTTTCTGTGTTGAACATGTTGACGGAAAGTCCAGTACAAACCCAGAAATAACAGACCTGAATTACTGTCACATTTAATTATTATTATTATTATTGTTATTATTATTATTATTATTGTTATTATTATTATTATTACTTTTAGCATTAATTTACTATAGAGAAAGATCAGGATGATTTCCACTATTTAGAATATATGTTTTTACTTTGTTTACTGTATTTTGCATTATATTGTAATGTTAATACTAGCTATCTATCTATCTATCTATCTATCTATCTATCTATCTATCTATCTATCTATCTATCTATCTATCTATCTAAGTTCAAATAACAGTGCCATAATGAACATATTTAGTTCTTTTTCTCTTTAAGTCAAATTATCATTATTAACCGGACATTATTAATGTTAAAAATATAATAAATCAAATTTACTGTGAACTTTTGGCTTCCATACAGAAAAAAAACTTCACCAGCTTATAAGCCATCGTAACTAAAAATGTTATTACCACTTTGTAAACTTTATTACAGTTTTATTACTTTCTTAACCATGTTTTATTACTGCATTATAACTATATAATTAGTTTATAAGCTACATTGTCATTTGGTAAACTCATTTTATATTAATAACCTTAGATAATATTTATCTATTTCATAAACTGTTTTATCTATTTGAATAACTATTTTATCAAACTATTTTATTTGTTTGATTTACATTATCATGTGTACGTTGCTCAACATTTGTTATAAAATATATGCAGATACATACGGGATGCATATTATTTACACCATTTTTGCAGGTCAAACACGGATCGTGCCTCCTGCTGAATAAAGCTTGTGACTTTGCACGGCATCTTTACTGTGCAGCCCTTTACTTGAGAAAAATTTCAATAATAAATATATAATAAATTTAAATGTTCAGTTCAGACGAGTTTAACTGCGACGCCTTGACAATTTAGTCTCGCTTGTAGATTTAGAGATTCAGTTTTAGACTCCGAGTTTACAAAGTCCAAATAAACAGCTCTGTCGCATCTGCATTTCCAACTCGACACATTTCATGTGTAATAACGTTGTTATTACAGTGTAATGTGATGCTAATATGAGTTTTGTTGTTCCCGGCTGTGGAATGAAATTTCTAAGTGTGTGTGAATGAGAGCTGAAGTTGTCTTACCTCTGTTTCTCTCTCCAGCAGAAACAATGTCTTCAAAATTCTGCTTCTTTACACGAATATATCAGTTCCACATTCGCTCGTCCTGCTGTTTTTCTCCTTCTTCTTTTTGTTCAGTCCATCCAGGTGTGTGTGAGAGTGTGTGAGAGTGTGTGAGCGAGTGTGAGAGAGTGTGTGTGTTCAGCTCCTCTCCGAAGCTCCTCTGCCATCTACACACACACTCTGTGTAGGAGGGTTATAAAGAGGCCGGACGCTCCTCAGCTCAGCTCGCTATTGGAGGTCAGAGCTGTCAATCAAACCCTGCTGAGGATTTTCCTCCTTTTTTTTTCCCCTCGTCTGAGGCGATTGAGGCCGTTGACTCAAACTTTTAATTCCTCAATCACTCGCTTATAATATAAAGCAATACAACAGACCATTAGGACTTGAAATACGTCCAAGAATGGGGGGATGAACACTTTTAAACGTATGTAAATCCCTGGGATTTGGAGTTTATTACACTTTTTGAGGAGAAAGTCAGTGTTGTTTTCTGTGTTTATCTTTTTTTGTTGTGGTTTTTACCGTTTATGCTGTTTTGTAGCTCATTTGCATGTTCTGTCATCATATTTAAATATTTAAATGTATTGAAATAATAGTCAGATTTGAGAAGCACCAACCACAAAATAAGAAATGACCATATTTTCTGCTTCTGTGTTTGTACATTGTCCCCAGTTGTTTTAATAAAGCAGAAATAAAAGCATTTAAAACGTAATAAAAAGAAATAAAAGCAAATGAAGCCCAAAATAAAATGAAACAAAAGTACAAAGAAACCTGAAACAACTCAAATTAAAACAATTAACCCAGAACAAAACCTAAATAAAGCCAAAAGCCCAAACAAAGCTAAAGAAATCGGAACTAACCCAAATTTAACCCGGAATAAAGCCCATTTAAAACTAGACAAACCCAAATAAGGCTAAGGAAACCAAAATAAACCCAAATGTCGCCAAATGAACTGAAAATAAAACCAAAACAAAGCCAAATCTAGATGAACCCAAACACGGCTAAAGAAACCAAAATTGACCCAAATGTAGTTAAATTTACCCAAAATAAAACCAAAAAAAAGCCTAAATAAAACTAGACAAACCACAATAAAGCTAAGGAAACCAAAATCAAACCAAATATAGTAAATTAACCCAAAATAAGACCAAAATAAAGGTAAAATTAAACTTTTATAAACCCTCATAAAGCCAAAGAAGCCTAAACCTAACCCAAATGTAACCAAATTAACCTAGAATAAAAACAAAAACGGGCCAAAATAAGCCTAGATGAGCCTAAACAAAGGTAAATAAATCTAAACGAACTTCAATGTAACTGAATTAACCCAGAATAAAACCAACATGAGGCCAAAATCAAACCAAAACAGTAGCCACACATTAGACTTCACTGGGCTGATGTATCAGTCCAACTGAATTTAGCTTTATTAAAAGCGGTTGCAACCTTCCGAGCTGCATGTAAAGGTGTGAGAGTGTTTTCTGAGTGTTTTCCTGTCTTCCTCTCAGCCCTGCAGGGTCTTTTTCCCCCTGCGTTAGCCTCCCGCTCCCTCATATTCCAGCATTTTTCTCTCCCTCAGTGCGGGGAGCGTCTCCCGCCTGCGTTTTGTTTGCGTTTAGGCTTTGTCATGCCTGTGCAGGGACTTTTACAGGAGGCTAATAGATGGCCAATCTCGGCGGGCCTGAGGATCCGGGCGAGCGAGGCGCTGGGCGAGCGAGCGAAAGCCCTCTGTCTCCAAATGACTGCGGCTAAGAGGATTAAAACAATAATGCCCTTCTTCTCTTCTTGAAGGGTTTTTGGGTTTTTAAGAGAAGATTTCTTCTCCCAGAGCAAAAAGCGTTTAGGCAGAGTGGCCCTTTAATGTAAAGCTGCATAATGTGTTAAAGAGTGCTGAGAGAGAGGGAGAGAGAGAGGGAGAGAGAGAGGGAGAGAGAGGGAGAGAGGGAAGGCGGGAGGGAGAAAATCCTCAGCTGAATTTATTATCTTTGACCACAAGTTCTCATCTAACGGACTTTAGGAATGAGAGAATCTCCCCTTCAGTCCAAACGTTACTCAGATACTAGACATCAGCGCTACACAATGGAGTCCAAAGGTCTCAGACCACACGGACAATCTGGGATACAAAACGAGGAAAAGTTTTCACAGGTAGAAAGAGAAAAGACTCTAAATTCCTCACTGTGCTTGGGTCTCTATTCATATTGGAGCAAATTTGCACCACTGACCACGTTTAAGGTCTTTGTACAAAAAGGTCAGGCTGCTTTTTTTGGTCTTATCTCTTCCACTGAAGCTCATGATCAGGCAGCACTCGGGTGGACTAGATCGGAATGGTCATGTATAGATTTCAAACATTGTTGTGTTGATATTATTTTTAATGAAAAAAAAAATGATTCGACTTGAAAGAAGGCAAAAGAGAAATGTTCACAAAGGGTCTCTGACTTTCAGACCCCATTGTATGTACATTACACTATAAATGATGGTAGATATAATGTATATACTACACATCTCGCTGCCCTCGTATCTCCAAAACGGTCACTTTGCAGGAGAAGGAAAAAACCTACTTTACTTTTAATGCAAGTCAATGGAACCAGAATTTTTTGCAAGTTATTTTGGGCCGTTTCTTTTGGTCTGATCAGCATGAAATTTAGAAGCGATATAAAGGACAACAGACGTTTTCAAATGACCTCAAAAAGTGTAAAACGACAAAAACGGAGATATGAGGTTTTGGTCCGACACCAGGGATATGTGTTGTTTTTAACACAATATAATACATGGACATGAGTGCGTAATGTAGTGATATGTGTAAATATAAAACGTGTCCCCATTTTTTGTTGTTTTAATATATATTTATAATGAAAATGGCAGCTTCACTCTAGACTGGATTAAAATTTGATAATGAAGGGACCAATAGAAATGCTCCAAAATTAAATTAAATGTTCAACATTCAAATTTCCATTCGAAGTTAAGAGGGTTTTATTTTTATCTCTTGTAAAGAAGTTCTGGAGATACAAAGTTTGACCCATATATATATATATATATATATATATATATGTGTGTGTGTGTGCGTGTGTGTGCGTGTGTGTGCGTGTGTGTGCGTGTGTGTGTGTGTGTGTGTATAGACAGATAGATAGATGTATATTCTTCCTATGTTAAGTCTATACACTCTTTAAAAATGAGCACTCAAACATCCTTTTACATGATTGAAGAGTTCTTTGCATCATGTTCTTCAGACTGATTGACAATGTCCGTAGATGGTTCTATACAGAACCTTATCAAAAAGGGTTCTATTTGGCACCCAAATTGGTTCTTTTATGGAGATAATGTCAAGCTTATAACAGTAGAAGAACCCTTTTCAAAAAGGTTCTACATACAACTCTCTATAACACATTCAGCACGTTTTCCATCGATCTGAAGAACCCTTTCATGATGCAGAGAACCCTTTAATCATGCAAGAGGTTCTTTGAGTGTTTATGGTTCCTTAGAGAACCATTTTTGTTACTAAAGGGCCCTTAAAGGACTTTGTGTGTGACAGTGAGTGAGTGTACGGTAAGTATTTGCACATGAACACTGTTTTCTGACGTCTCACTCAGCATTAGCACTGACTTCAGTGTAAAACTGCTAAAAGCGCACTCCTTAAACCTGAACCTGCTCCCAGATGTGAGGGAACATCTGCATTTCTCAGCTTCCTTCTCTCTAGGGCTTAAACCCGTCCTTTAAAGCAGGACCGGCCAGGGCAGCGTGGTGAAAATGAGACACCATGGTTCGGCACTGTATGTGTGCTTGTGCACCGTCTGACTTCTGAATGATTTTGAAGCACAATTAAACAATTACACTGATGATGGTTAGCATTAATATCATTAGTGCTCCAGTATGCAGGCTTGAGGTCCTTCACCCATCCTTTCTCAGCGCTGCGTCTCTCGGCGAGAGGGAGAAAGAGGATTAACTTGTGAAGCGATGGAAATAAAGCACTTTAAAGGGGAGCTAAATGTGAGCAGGAGTGAGGAGCCGCTCTAAAGCAATTAAAGGCAGACAGGCAGGGCTGGTCTCTCTCTCTCTCTCTCTCTCTCTCTCTCTCTCTCGGCCAAAGTCATGGGGATTTTACTGCATGCTGAACTTTTTGTTTTCCTCCTGTCCACTTTATCGCGCTCTCCCACGTCCTTAAAGTTCCAGCAGTTCACAACAAGCACAGCACCTTCGAATGCGGACCCTCATTCAGCCAAAGCAAGACATCTGGGGCTTAAAGGCGAATTCCACCAACTTTTAAAACAATTTCCACCAAGAAAAATCATTAAGAGGGAAACGGAGTCATGCAGAGCGCTTTGATGTGAGACACTCCATTCTAGCAGAGAAACTAGAGTGAGGACTGGTCACAGTGGTGGTGATAGGAACCAGACGTCCACCTCCAAAAGCTCCCTCACAGAAAGCTATTTCACGAAAAATGATTACGAATACACACTGCTTTGTGACCGTTGTGAGGTTTTCAAATGAAGATTCGTGGTGGAGGGGTGCATCCAGGTGGTACGGCAAAGTTTGTTTTATTTTGTGTAACCACAACTTTATTATTATTACCAGTACAGATGAAAAGATGCTGATTTTGGGTAGTGAATACAGTGCACTGCAAACATCAGGTCCCCGGGTTCCTATCACCAGCACCGCAAAGAAATCAGAGTTTCTCCGCACTTCGCGTCAGTCCGCTCCGCACGACTCCGTTGGCGTCAGCTGAATCATTCTGGAATTCTGAAGACATAGCTGGACTTCCCCTTTAACTGCGTGCCAAGGAGCAAATGAGAGGATCATGCAATAATAAGCCCTTATTTTATTTACATCTACTTGAGCAGCACTTTTTTTTTTAATGGCTTCAGGAGGAAATAAAGAATAAAAGAGTCCCCCCCCCCCCATCACCACCACCAACCCTCCACCCCCCCCCACGCCACCGTGAAGGGGCTCCGTCTCTTAATAGCTAATTAATAGCGCTAATGATGTTTTCACAACTTCATGAATACATTACGTCTGCAGTCCGGCAAAGCTTTTAGCCTCTCCGGCTCCATTCAAGGGTATTTCAGCATCTGTTCTCCGCACGGCAATTAATCATTTTGATGTATGGTTTAAAATCGACTGCTTCCAGGAGACCCTTTTTGACAGGAATAACAAAGCAATTTGCCAGGAGCCATCTCTCTCACACATACGCGTTATTAGTCCACCTTCATCTTAAAGCCCCTTTTCTTTTTTCTTTTTTTTCCCCCTATTTTTCCCCCCTTCTCTCTAAATTAGATACCTGTATTAAAGGGCCAGTGTGTCTATTTCTGATTATATATTTATTTTTAAACCCTGATTCCTGGAGAAATCCCATTATTCCTGACAATATCCCAGGATCTTCTGAACAAATCCCCATGCTAAAAGTTTTTGACCTGCCAATTCTGCCAAAAGCTGCGCCCCTCATTCTCTCGCCGTCTTTTTACTGTCTTTTCTCTCCCCGTTTTCTTTTTTTCACTCTCTCTCTATCCTTTCTCCCTGCGTCTCCGCCGCTCACTTTGGCCCGGATCCCCCCAGCACAAGGGCCCCTATTGTATAGGCCTAATCCAGAAGCAACACAGCTTTAGCGACATGGCGGGATAAAAGCCCCATCAAGCCCACAACTTTATGGGGGCAAATCTCTACCTAATCCCTCGCTTTATCTAAACAAAAGCCCCTCTGCCTTAATCCACCTTCGCCTTCCAAAATAAAAAAGAAAAGGAAAAAACAAGAGGGGCTAAAAAAGAAGGGGAAAAAAAGGGGAAAGGGAAAAAATCTCACACTCTCGGCGAGGTAAGAAGCAAAAAGGCGAGATTTCACTAAAGCAACTAACCACTCACGACGAGCTTTTACCGCCGAGAGCAGCGGAAAATGAAATTTGGGGCCGTAAAAGATGCGCAAATAGCTGAGCATGAAGACCTGGACGTTCCCTCCTGGAGAACAGTCCGGTTCTCTTAGCTCGGTCGGTGTTTCACAGCCTTTTTCTATTTGTGGCTTCGAAAAATGAATCATAGCTCATTCACTGGCTCGTCTGACGCTTTACACTCTTAAAAGAGACGGTTCTTCAAGGGTTCTTCAGCAAAGAAACCCTTCTGTGACATGAAGAACCCTTTCTAGCACCTTTATTTTTAAGAGTGCACAGTAAAAGGTAAAAGTGCCCCAAAGGGTTCCATGTTTGAAAGAACCATAAGGAACCAAGTTTGAAAAAGAGATTTGTGAGTGCGGAGAACCTTTCAAAAGCGTAAGGTTCTTTTTCAAATTATGCGTCCTTCCTAGACCGGTTCCATTACCTAGACTTTCCTGTAGAGGTTCTTCCCTCTCACATATCTCATTTGCGAAAAAATGCTTATCTATTGAGACGTTCTTCAGAGAACCGAAAGTGGTTCTGTCGCAACCATAACATGTAGACTCTAAAGAGGTTCTTCACACTCATGTGTCATTTACAAAAATGGTTCTCTAAAGAATCAGTCCTTGAAAGGTTCTACAGGGAACCAAAAGTGGTTCTTCTAAGGCACTGCACAAAGAACTCTTTCTAGCACCTATATTTTTTGTGCCACAGAGAGGTGCATATTTGAAAGAACCGCAAGGAGCCCATGAATCTCTTGATAAAGATTTGTGAGTGCAAAGAACCTTTTAAAAGCATATAAAGGTTCTTCACCAATTTAAGGGTTCTTCCTAGTCCTGTTCCATTATAAGACTTTCTTGTAGAGGTTCTTCCGGCTCACATATCTCATTTGCAAAAATGGTTCTCTATTGAGAGGTTCTTTAGAGAACCAAAAGTAGTTGATTTGCTGCTTCTGAAGGTTAAACTACACACTTAAAAAGGTCTAAAAAAGAGGGTTCTTTAAAGAAAATGGTTCTCTATAGAACCATGACCACTCAAACCTTGATTAAAGGATTTTTGCACCATGAAATGGTTCTTCAGGTTCTATGTAGAACTTTTTAAAAAGAGTTCTATCATTATTTTGGTGTTATATAGAACCCTTTTCAAAGAGGTTCTATATAGAACCATATACAGCACATTCTTCATCAATGTGAAGAACGATTTCATGATGCACAGAACCTTTTAATCACATAAAGGGTTATTTAAGTGTTCATGGTTCTATCTAGAACCATTTTCTTTGCTAAAGAACCATTGAAGAACCATCTTTTTAAGCATATTTTCAAAAGGAAAGTGCTGGAAAGGGTTCTTTGCACAGTGCCAAAGAAGAACTATTTTTGGTTCTCCAAAAGCTTTCATTGACTGGTTCTTTAGAAAAGCGTATAGATGAGATGTGAGAATAAAGAACCTTTTTAAAGTCTACATAACGTTATGGTTCTAAGAAGAATCCTTAAATCCTTTGAATGGTTCTTCACACTCACAAATCCTTTTAAACATGCCTCCTTATGGTTCTTCAAACATGGAACCCTCTGTGGCACTTTTATGTTTTTAAGTGTACACAAGAATAAAGATGCTAGAAAGAGTTCTTTGCACGATGCCCTACAAGAACCACATTTGGTTCCGTAAAGAAATGCTGTGTGTGTGTGTGAAGAACCTTTTTAAAGTCTACACAGTATCATGGTTCTTGGAAGAGCCTTTAAATTGGTAAAGATCCATTATAATACATGAAGGTTCTTCACAATCACAAATCTCTTGGTTCTTTGAGTGCTTAAAGCATATATGTACGACCACTCAAAGAACCCTTTGTAGCACGTCTTTAAGGCTGTGCACTCTTAAAAATGAAGGTTCCTCAATGGATCCCAACTTCAGTTTATGGTGCTTTGAAAAACAAAAATTACAGGTTCATAAGGGAACCAAAAGTATGTCTTCAATGGCATCAAAGAACCCTTTATTTCATTTATTTAATGTTTAAACAAACAAAATACTGTAGTTCGTAATTGTTTTAAAAAATTTAAATATTTCTAAAAATTCTTAAAAATGAAGGAATGGGTCTTGGCTTGGACATACACACTTTCTCCAACTGTCACGTTTGTAAGCATCTATAAACACATTTATAACATGTTATAATGCATTTATAAGGCATTATAAACATGGTTATAAATATTTATAAAAATGAGTTACACTGAATTACAATTGACTTTATCACCATGTTTGTTAAACTTTATTACATGTTAATATAATGCATTATAAGTCGTGTTAATAACATGTTATACTGTTATTTCTTATACAAGTCAGTCCCAGCTTGGAGGGCATTGTCCAGCCTAGAATTATTGCTACAGTTCGCTTTTCTTAACCAACTCTTTCCATTTAAATGTTATAGTATATCACAGCAAACAAAAGTACCCATCAGCTCCTCCCCTAAACCCCCTCTGACATCACACTGAGCGTGACGGTACTGTGGAGTGAAGGCCTGGAGAGGGGGAGGCGAGATAGTCGAGCACCGCCATTGTAATTTGTTCCCTCACTGGTTCTAATGTCAAACACTAGAACCCTTCACTCTGTAACACCACACAGTACAGTAGTGCTGATTTCTGCTGGTGCTCTATTGGATGTGCAGTGTTAAGTGAGTGCCAGGCTAACGGTGGTGCACATTCACAGTGGTGAACATTGACTTTCCCACATTGGGTGAAACTCTGATGTTGCTCTAGTTTAAACTCTGACGTCTGAAGCCTGTAATGAGCTTTACTGTGGATGTTTTAGTGTTTCAGTAAATTAATGATTCATAATGCATAATAACCATATCTATAACGCGTAATGCATTTTTCTAAATATTTATAGCTGTGTGTATGATGCCTTATGAATGCATTATAACATCTTATGAACGTGTTTATAGATGCTTACACATGTGACATTCATAGAAAGTGTGACCATAACCTTTCGTTCTAACAAACCCTTTTTTTAAAGCTGTAAAACTGTTCTTTACACTCACAAATGTTTTTTTTTAAGGAACCAAAAGTCCTTTTATGGCATCACTTCAAAGAACCTTCTTTATGGCACCTTTTTTAAGAGTGTGGTTTAAATGACTAATGGTTGTTCACTGACCTCATCGTCCATGTGAGCTGAGTTGAGTGATGAAGAACCAGAATTATACATAATAATCATGCAATTACATTCATATATTAGTCAGTTGATTGACTTGTGTCCGTAGGAAAGAGCTCAGTGGTGTTAAATCGTGGGATTTTCTCTCACTGCATGCCTGTGTTAAAGGAAAGCCCGGAGATGGACAGAGTTATTGTTATCTGAAGGGGGTGAACTCTGTGCTGGGGGGTCCTATTAGTGGTAATTGGGTAATTAAGCGGATAAAGAGGCTGCTTACTCTTCTAAGTGGCTGGGTGGCTACTGAATGAGAGCAGCGGGCTGAATTAAAACGAGCAGGCCCCAGCCCTGCCGGCCTTATTGGCAATTGATTTCTGATTCCTGCCTTGAGGAGGTTTTGCTTCTGCTCTGATGGAAATCCCGGCCATTTGCAGCCAGTGGGAAATGGATGGGCCAGACAGGGATGTTTCCTGACCACATGGAGTTTAACTTCTATTTAACACAGTCATCAAGTCGAGTCAAGTCAAGTCAGGTGTGCTATTTGTAAGTATCAAACATGCAAACACTGGAAATTAGGCACTCAAAAGTGCACACAGATTTAATAAGAGACACAACAAGTAGATAAAAAACTACAATAATTCTAATAACCTGATGTAAGGACCTTTTTAAAGTCCTCCACATAATGTGAATTTCTGATTTGATTTGGTTCGATTTTTTTTCTAAAATCAAACATTCAAACCAAGAACCATTTGGAAACCTTTATTTTGAATGAAATAAGAATGTACAGAAGAACTGACCTCAGCTCAGCGTTTAACTTCAAAAACAAGCAGGACAGAATCTGTTACAGTCTTTTGTCACATTTCTCTGTTGTTGGTTTAAAAAACAAAACTTTTTTTTTTTTAATGTTTTTCGGTTTTTGACATGATTTGAAAATGCCTGTTGTTCTTTATACCGTATGTAAATTTCATGATGAATGGACTTTAAAAAATGACCCAAAATGTCTTGGAAAAAATTCTGGTTCCATTGATTTACATGAAAAGTAAAGTAGGTTTTTTCCTTCTCCTGTAAAGTGACCATTTTGGAGATACGAGGTTTTGTTCCGACAACAGCAAGATATTTCTCTTCTACATAACTCAAACTGGCACTGGCACTGGCACTGACACTGGTACTTGCTTTGCTTTGAGTTTTTGCTGCCAATATTTTATGAACTGCACCAGTCAGCAGGATGGACGTTCATATGTTCAGTAGATGTAAATAAGTGATATAAGCCAGGTGTGATATTTATTATTAGATATTCATTTACCATTCAAATTTTTCACTTCAATAAATATTGATAATTGTTTATACCACTTTATGCCACAGGCGTATTGATCTATTATCAATCCTTAGACTTAATATTTACTAACTACTTCAAATGATTCAGTATCTTTAAAAAACGATTTAGTAACTGCTAAAAATGATTCAATGATTCGGTGTCATCCATAAATGATTCAGTATCTACTACAAATTATTTAGTATCTTCTGTAAATGATTCAGTAACTAATACAAATGATAACAAAATGTCTTGTTGTTTTCTGTACAACTTTCTGTACAGTCAATCGCTACAGACCTCCAAACTTCATGTGGCCTTCAGATTAGCTCAAGAACAGTGTAGAGAGCTGGGTTTGGCGGTTGCCAGGAGACGGTACCTGTCTGACTGGTTTGTGCCAAGTGTAAAGTTTGGTGGAGGGGGGATCATGGTGTGGGGTTGTTTTTCAGGAGTTGGGCTCGGCCCCTTAGTTCCAGTGAAAGGAATTCTTAAAGCTTCAGCACCAAGAAATTTTGATGACCCACGGATGAGCCAGTTTGGTGTGGATGAACTTGACTGGCCTGCACAGAGTCCTGACCTCAACCCAATAGAACACCTTTGGGATGAATTAGAGCGGAGACTGTGAGCCAGACCTTCTCGTCCAACATCAGTGTCTGACCTCACAAATGCGCTTCTGGAAGAACGGTCAGAAATTCCCATAAACACACTAAACCTTGTGGAAAGTCTTCCCAGAAGAGTTGAAGCTGCCAACATCAGGGCCAACATCATCTTAACCCCTATGGATTAAGAATGGGATGTCACTCAAGTTCATGTGTGTGTGAAGCCAGACGAGTGAATACTTTTGGAAATATATTGTATATGTGACCATATGTCCTGAGAACGTATAAAAACAAGGGTGCGTGTGTGTGGGCTCATTGTAATTCACCGACAACTCCGGATATGATTAGTTGATCTGCTCTTGCCACTAAAAGGGATGGTTTCTGGCTTTAATACGACCAAAGCCTTCTTTCACATACAAAGATGGCTTTACAAGTGGCGAATCTGCCCTCGGAAAAACAAAGCACTTTGCCCATTAACTCTTCGGTCCTGACTGTGGATTGTTCTCCGGTGCACGGCTGCAACATCTGTCTTTACTTTCCCAAATCCCTCTGTATCAGCTCTCGGCTTTGTAATATCAGTCCATAATCTGGCTCTGTCCACACTCAGACTATTGAAGCTCTTCTGGTGAAGAGGTTTAAAAGTGCTCGCAGGATGATGGAGGAATAAGCAGACTTTCCATGTCCGATTGAAGTTTTCATCATCTCACCAAATGCCCAGATTTAAGAGGATACCTGCAGAGCTGGAAGTGCCAGTACTTTGCCATAATTACCCCACGTTAGATCTCTGCTTCATCGTCTTATCTTGTAAGAACCGATAAGGCTCATGGCCTGCTTCAGTCCTGCACGTCTTCTTGCCACTGCGGCTGATATGAGGAGTATCTTCAATTAACATCACCGACTGTAAAAGAACCAAAAAACTCTAATCTAATTTAGTTTCCCTCCATAACTCAAATGTAGCAACACTGCAAAAAATAACATTTTAGGAAGTGAAAATATCTTAAATGTAGACAACATATCTGATATTTCTCATTAGTAAATTGAAGTAGGTTTATTATAAGATTATATAGCCTGTTTCTAGACATATTTCACTTGATTTAAGTAATTTTATCTAGTAAAAATGTCATATTCCATTGGAAGATCATTTTACTTGGTTTGAAAAATGATGCAGATAATTTTGCTTATTTAAAGAAATCAGGCTTGAAACCAGTAAAATGATCTGCCAATAGAATAAGACACCTTCATAAGATAAAATGACCAAAATAAGTAAAATAATCTTATAATATTCTTACAACAATCGCATAATGAGAAATATAAGCTACAATGACTAGTTTTAAGATTTTTTTTCTCTTACTATGATATCATTTTTGTTTCAGTGAAGACATATAGTATCTGACGTTTGCAAAATGGGGCTCCTAGCAACCACCTGGAAGACCTGGTAGACCCCAAAGCTGCCCCCATCAGATAAACAGCACTTAAAGCTTTTGTCTTTGAGAGAGAGGAGAAGATCAAGCTGCTTCAGATCTGAAAACATCCACAGGTGTTTCTGTCCATCCTTCCACTGTGAGAAGACCACTCAGCGCTGTGGGTCTGAAAGGAGGTGTAGCTGATCAAGAAGAACCTCGCTGAGAAAAGGAGACGGACGCATCAGACAAAGAAGCTGAACTATGGACTGACCACCCCAGAGTCCAGATCTCAACACCACTGAATGTCTGATTACTTCAGAAAATCTAACCAGCTTCTAAGACTGAACTTTGGAGGCGTGTCTGCAGGTTCTTTGAGGAATTGAGTCACCAAACATGCCTCAGCTTATCCAGTACATTTAGACCAAGAGGGAAGTTGTAAATCTAAGTAAAATTGTTCAACTATTCCTTAAACATCTGTACATAGTTCATCATGCATCATTCCACATGTACCACTCTAAAAGCTGTCTGAGCTCAGGTAAGTGCACACTGTGGAGCTTTGTTTGAACAGCTCAGCTCAGAAGCCCCAGATTAGACCTTTCAGCACTCACCAATTCACTCCCACACCTTAATGCGACTAATGCTCCTTAATAGTGTAAACAGAAAGAAGAGAAAGAACAATTGACTCGTTAGAGAGTCAACTAAGCCAAATCCATACAATCCTCTGGAAATGCTGAGGAGGGGGGCTCCAGAATGAACAGCACCCTGAAAAGCCCAGATTGAATCAGCTTTGGTCTCTTTTACTTTTATTAGAAAAAGTTGCAGGTTTTTTATTTATTTATTTATTTATTAAATAAATAGTTAAATAGTTAAATAGACACAACACAGTGACAAATTGTTCATGTTTTTGTGGTCTTTTTACCATTTGGGGACTGTCCCAAAACAGATGTGTTGCTTTGCCAGCCAAATTTAAAGTACCCCTAATTAATTTAAGCCTTGTGTGGTGTTATGTTTGGCCCTCAGTGCTCGGCTGGACCCACTTCATTATTGTTTATTTAAATCAATACAGCCATAACAATTTATATCAAAATACCAGATGTTCAAAATATCACAAGTGTCCAGCGTCAGGTTCTCCTTTAGCAGCTGTAGCCAGTCAGCAGCCTCGTAACAAGCACCCAGGGGGTGCATTCAATGTGCTCTTGTCACAAGATGAATGGACACAACCATAGATATTGTAAATAAGCCATTCAGGAGCCTAAAGACCCAAACAGATGACCGAATACTCTGTAGGACACTGTCCATATGGCCGTCGGGAACTGACTTGATGGCAGTTAATAATACAAAAGTAGGAAAACACCACTGTAACGTCAATAATCTATAAATAAACTAGAAAGATTTTTAATTAATCACGCAATAAATGTTAAGCCATAAATTAGAGCAAAAAAGACCACCATATCGGCCTCCAATATGATGGTGACCAGCTACGCTGGTCTACACTGGTTTTTCTAGCAGGGGTGTGAAGCTGTTTGTCTGCTCGCTAAGCTAACACTAGCTTCTGGTGCTGTTGGTAGAGCAAGAGCAGCTTAGCTTAGTCCCCACACACGAAAACATAGATTTCTCTGCTAGAAAAACCAAGATAGACCAGTGTGTCTTGTTTTTGGATGCTGGTATGCTGGTCAACCAGCATGGCCATGCTGGGTAACCAGTTTTCAGCAGAGCTCCATTAGATTTGAGTCTTAATCATCTAAACTTGCGTATGAAGCTCGGTTCAACCTGTACTGTGGCGTGTGGAACTGTTTTAGCATGCTTGCTAAGGTAATGCTAGCTTCTAGGGCTAACAAGGTTCAGCTTCAGCTTAGCTAAAGGCTCCACACACAACAGCATGGGTTCACACTCACTAAGATTCGAGGCTTTATCCTCTAAACTTGCACCAGTGAAGCTTTACATTTACATTTACGGCATTTGGCTGACGCTCTTATCCAGAGCGACTTACAATTTGGTTGTTTTACACAGGTAGACGAAGGTGGTGTTTGGAGTCTTGCCCAAGGCCTCTTATTGGTGTAGTGTGCTTTAGGGGATTGAAGCCCAGTCTACAGCGTAGAAGGCAAAGGTGTTAACCACTACACTAACCAACCACTACCTGGTTCACTGAAGCTCCAGTGAACCAGAATCAAATGTGTACTGTGGCTGTACCGTGCTAAGCTACCATTGCCTGCTACTTACAGCTCTGCAACATATTCGACAGTGTAGATAGTGGAATATAAGTTTGACATCATTGTAATTTTATATGATAATTTATGTATTTCGGCTGCACACAGTGCAAAAAGTAAGTTAGCACAGGTTCTGTAGCTACATGTTCCATAATTCTCTCATCACGTTGTTGTATATGTTGTATATGTGTATGTTGAACTGTGATAAGATTAAGCTTTTTTTTGTTATGTACAAAACTAAGCTCCACAAATCACAAACAAGGGTCCAAGAGGAGGTTTTAGCATTTTTATGACCTTTTAGAAACCATATTCTTGAGTGCAGGTGGTCTTTAAGCTTCAAGCTAACTCAGGATTTTCTGTCCAACTGTTTCATTACTCCAGGGTACAATCAGTTTGGGATTTCGGACCCCTCTGGTCACTGTTTCTTGTGATTTTTGATTAAATTATATTGGACGGATATCAAGAACATAAATCAGTTATTACTTCAATCAGCACTTATTGGCATGATTTTCTTTTTCTTCTTTGAAAACTTAGCCACTCCATTCTTACTCATGTTTCAAACAGAGGTGGACGAATTACACAAACCATGTACTCGAGTTAAAGTCGAGACCCCCAAGGTAAAATATTACTCCAGTAAAAGTAGAAGTTCCTCCCTTTAGACCTCCACTTGAGTAAAAGTACTAAAGTATTTCCCTTCAAATGTACTTAAGTATAAAGTAAAAGTACTAAAAGAGTAATTCTGGCTCTGATGTCCTGTTATCATTTTTATAACCAGACTGGCTTCATGAACTCATTTCAGGTGAAAGTCCTCCAGCGTCTCTCTTGGTAAACCAGTCTTTTAATAGAACGTCATTAATTAGTGACGCTGACGTCTATTAAAATGATCAGAAGCACAAAACACTGAAGGTAAACAGTTTCCATCAGGGAGAACCGAGTGGCTCTGAAATCACTTTTTACACACAAGCAAAGTTTCAGTTTCAGATTTATTTACAACTTAGTTCCAAGTTTAAGTTGAATAAAAACTGGCTTTAAACTCAGGATCACAGATGAGCTCCTTTACTATGTTGATCTGTAGGCGTCTGTTCATAAACATAAACCAGCCCAAACTCATTTACTATAAAATGAACTGGTGTTTGTAGAAATTCAGAAAAAAGCCGCGTCAGTCTCGACTGCATATGTGGACATATTTCTATATTGAGCTCTATTTACACAAAGTTAGGTTAGTTCATCATTTATGTTGAACAGACTCTCCCAAAGTTTTACGCTGCTGCGCTGACGTTGAACCGCGTGCTGCACTGGGTCGGTATGACCAACAGGTCAAAACCAGCTCTAAACAAAGTGACCGCTGGCCCTGATTGGTGCTCTGGCTTTGCGCTTCTTTCGTTTTGACATGTGACGTTTTTATACACACAGAAACCAAAAGGAATGACAGATTTCTCAAAATGTAGGAGGAAAAAGTCGGATATTAGACTCTGAAATGTAGTGGAGTGAAAGGAAAAAGTCGCCCAGAACGGAGAAACCTAAGTTGTTTTTTTCTATATCTGTACTTTACTTAAATACAGTAACAAATTACATTTACTTAGTTACTGTCCACCACTGGTTTCAAACGATGGCTGTTCACTGTAAACCCTGTGTACACACACAAGGATTAATTCTACCTAAACCTGGGTGAACAGAAGTTGTTAACGCTGTTTCCATGGCTGCATTTGGTAAGTTTTGCAGAACTGAAACAAAGGCTTAATCCCGTTTGACCCCTCGCCCCACCAATTAGCCCTATCCCTCCGTTTTGCGTATTCACATCTAGTGGTAAGGGGTCCCAATTCTTGTTGCGAGAGATGGGTGGGGTGAAGTGTTAGGGCTATATGGCCCTCCAAACGAGGGGTTATCAGAGGCAAACAGTGTTATGAGAAAAAAGGAAAAGACGGCGAGATGGCTGAGCAAGAAACCAAAGAAACCCACAAATGTGAGAACCTTCTCAGTAAAGAATTTATGATAACCATTATATTGCCATAGTTTAATGTGGTTTCAATGCATTATGGTCCTTTTCTTCATAACATGAATAACGTTGGTAGTCGTATGCTGACGGCTCATTAGCTAGCTAGCTAAATTTCCCATTCCACCTTAACTGGTGCAGCCGTTACATTCTGGTGCCTGAAGTGTCAGAACTGCTGCTCCATTTAAGATGGAAGGGGAAAAATTGAACAAGAAGCTGGCGAATGACATTAACTGACTTCTGCTTTATGTCACCAAAGAATTAGGGGTGGGCTATAATAAATAACTGTCCCACCCCCCTCTTTGAAGGCATATGGTGCCCTAAGTGTAACTAAAGCCCAGCAGTGAGGAGCTGAACTTTCCCCTCCTCTGCTGTCACTGCAGACGGGCAGGGTCGCCCACAGAGCAGCGCTGGTAGCTGTTAATGAAGTGATGCTCTTTTATTTGAGGGTCCCCACTTGGTAAAGGAAGATTTCGACCACCACACCTTATAACTCAAGGGGGAAGAAGGCACTCAAAAACAAGGGGTAGGGGTAAAAATAAGAAATGGGATCGGGCCTTAGTCAGGAAGCCTGTCTGCACTGAATGTGCTTCGTGAGACAGGCCCCAGGTTCTCACCAAGAGCTAAATACGAACACTCACACAGAGACACACACTCTTCCTTCGCTGTTGTTGTCTGCACCACCTCCGCAGGATTACCTGGTCTGACTGTAAAATGTTGTTGCGGTGTGGCTGCCTGATGCTCAGCCTGCTACAATAAGTATAAATCCTCTTCTTCTGTGCGTATTATGGGCATGAACATAAGGGATTGTGTTATTGTTGACCCATAATCTGCTTTAAACTCCTTGTTTTACAAATGACTCCGTTTTAAAAAGCTTTATGGCTGCTCTTGCCATTGTTACAGCTCTTGTCCTGTGTTACCCTCACATCTCCTCACCGTCTAATAGCAATAAACCATTCTAGAAAATGGTTTCAACAGTTCTAGGTATAAAACCTGGCTGATTTAAAAAGGTTCCTTGCTTCTCCAAAGGTTTATTTGTGTCTCAAAACAGTCCTTTAAGGAAAAGGTAGTGGCAATTTGCTTACTAGAATTTTCATGAAAAGTTTCCTCCTACACCAGAGGTCTTCACATTTTGGCCTTGAATTTACATTTTTTTAATGACTGGGAGTTAAATGACCCGTTTATGTAACTGACTGGCCTCCTGTTGTAATGCCTACCAGTAATTACAAAACCCAGCACTGGGAACTTGATTCAAGGCCTGGATTCGAAAAACCTCAGGCCTATGCTAAAATTCAAGACTGTGGTTAATAGTTTAGTTTTCCTAGTTTTCCAGCATTTTTTAAATGTAAATATTTAGTTTTTATGAAAATGTATTTTTGGGTTTGGCTTTACTCAGAGGTCTCGAATTCTGCATGCTCAAGCTACAACCCAATTAAAGCAAGTATTCTTAGCAACACACTAGCCAGCAAATGTTATTGAGTGATATCTGTAATATTCACGGTGTATTTTCCCATGAAAACAGTGAATTTTATGGTCAATGTTATAGTTTAACCACCCACTATGTCTGTATGTTGACTGATGTAAAGCAAATCCCATTTAAAAGTATTTAAAAGTAAGAAAGTGGTGCTTTATTACTGCTGACAGCAGGAGCCACCATATTGATTGGAGTTGAAAACGCCATCCCGACTTTTTCAGTAGGAATTCTCCATTGAGGAGGTATTCATTTTCATTCTTTACAGTTGAAAGTGCGGAATTCTGAGTTGCGAGTTTTAGCAGAAAGCATATTTCATTATTAGTTACACTAGTTAAATTGCAAGTGAACACAAATTGGGCAAATTGGGATTTGAAAGCATCGGACCCATTATTAAGAGATCGTTAGTTAAGCCTCTGGTGATGCCACAGCCATCCGTAAGTAAGTGGGAGTCCAAGACTGCATAATTGTCCTCTCTCTTTCTCTCTCTCTCTCTCTCTCTCTCTCTCTCTCTCTCTCTCGCTCGCTGGGTGGGGAGGATGGTCCTCTATGTCTCACATTACTCAGTGTGATGCTAGCCAATTGGTGTGTCCCAGTTAATGGGCTGCATATTTCGGACGTGGTCTCTGAAGGCGGATCGTTCAAAAGCTGTACACACCTCTGAAGGCTGAAGTGAAATGAGGTCTGCTCTACAGCAGATTTTCTGCTTGCGTCCCTTACCATTGCATCACGAAACATCGCTCCTGTCACGTTCTTTAAAAGTTCTTTAAAGACAGATCCAGAAACTTCGATATTAGTGTTTTTATTTATTTATCAGAGCTAAAGACCCCCACCCCCAAGTCTTATAAGTCCCTTTATCGGCTTCTTGTTCGCTAAAACAAAATGAAGTTTTGCTTCAGACCACATTGGCATTTTTTAACCTTTGTGGTAAAGTGGATTTAATCCCATTACTTACATTTAAAAGTGTCTCCTCAGCCGCTCCCCACTCCTCTGCTGACAGTGCCACGATCTCAAATCCTCGCTGGCACTCAAAGAAGCTTGGGATATGTTGGCGAGCGAAGGTTTCTCCTATTGGATCCAACATTGTCATGGAAAAAAAGGACATTTTGTCGGCTGCATAGGAAAGGTCTTTTGAAATGGGATGCAGCCCCCGAATTGGGACACAGCTAAACTGGCATATGAAATTTGAATCTTTTGGACAAAATATATCATGTGGAGGCATTTTCCAACAACTTTTGATGCCCTGAAGTGAATATTAAGTGAATTAATGAACAGTCAAAAACGCACATGAAGGTAAGACTATAGCCTTACGTATTTTGGCCAATTTGGGTCAATGTTGAGCGCACACTTTATGATGAAATTTGAGTCTTTTGGACAAAATATATCATGTGGAGGCATTTTTCAACAACTTTTGATGCCTGGAGTGAATATTTAGTGAATTAATGAACGGTCAAAAACGCACATGAAGGTAAGACTATAGCCTTACGTATTTTGGCCAATTTGGGTCAATGTTGAGCTCACATTTTATGATGAAATTTGAATCTTTTGAACTAAATATATCATGTGGAGGCATTTTTCAACAACTTTTGATGCCTGGAAGTGAATATTTAGTGAATTAATGAACGGTAAAAAACGCACATGAAGGTAAGACTATAGCCTTACGTATTTTGGTCAATTTGGGTCAATGTTGAGCGCACATTTTATGATGAAATTTGAATCTTTTGAACTAAATATATCATGTGGAGGCATTTTTCAACAACTTTTGATGCCTTGGAGTGAATATTAAGTGAATTAATGAACGGTCAAAAATGCACATGAAGGTAAGACTATAGCCTTACGTATTTTGGCCAATGTGGGTCAATGTTGAGCTCACATTTTATGATGAAATTTGAGTCTTTTGGACAAAATATATCATGTGGAGGCATTTTTCAACAACTTTTGATGCCCTGGAGTGAAAATTAAGTGAATTAATGAACGGTCAAAAATGCACATGAAGGTAAGACTATAGCCTTACGTATTTTGGCCAATGTGGGTCAATGTTGAGCGCACATTTTATAATAAAATTTGAGTCTGTGGGAGAAAATACATCATGTGGAGGCATTTTTCAACAACTTTTGATGCCTGGAAGTGAATATTAAGTGAATTAATGAAAAGTCAAAAACACACATGAAGGTAAGACTATAGCCTTACGTATTTTGGCCAATTAAGGTCAATGTTGAACGCACATTTTATGATGAAATTTGAGTCTTTTGGACAAAATATATCATGTGGAGGCATTTTTCAACAACTTTTGATGCCCTGGAGTGAAAATTAAGTGAATTAATGAACGGTCAAAAACGCACACAAAGGTAAGACTATAGCCTTACGTATTTTGGCCAATATGGGTCAATGTTGAGCCCACATTTTATGATGAAATTAGAATCTTTTGGACAAAATATATCATGTGGAGGCAATTTTCAACAACTTTTGATGCCCTGGAGTGAATATTTAGTGAATTAATGAACGGTCAAAAACGCACATGAAGGTAAGACTATAGCCTTACGTATTTTGGCCAATTTGGGTCAATGTTGAGCGCACATTTTATGATGAAATTTGAGTCTTTTGGACAAAATATATCATGTGGAGGCATTTTTCAACAACTTTTGATGCCTGGAAGTGAATATTAAGTGAATTAATGAACGGTCAAAAACACACATGAAGGTAAGACTATAGCCTTACGTATTTTGGCCAATTTGGGTCAATGTTGAGCGCACATTTTATGATGAAATTTGAGTCTTTTGGACAAAATATATCATGTGGAGGCATTTTTCAACAACTTTTGATGCCTGGAAGTGAATATTAAGTGAATTAATGAACGGTCAAAAACGCACATGAAGGTAAGACTATAGCCTTATGTATTTTGGCCAATGTGGGTCAATGTTGAGCGCACATTTTATAATAAAATTTGAGTCTTTGGGACAAAATACATCATGTGGAGGCATTTTTCAACAACTTTTGATGCCTGGAAGTGAATATTAAGTGAATTAATGAAAAGTCAAAAACACACATGAAGGTAAGACTATAGTCTTACGTATTTTGGCCAATTAAGGTCAATGTTGAACGCACATTTTATGATGAAATTTGAGTCTTTTGGACAAAATACATCATGTGGAGGCATTTTTCAACAACTTTTGATGCCCTGGAGTGAAAATTAAGTGAATTAATGAACGGTCAAAAACGCACACAAAGGTAAGACTATAGCCTTACGTATTTTGGCCAATTTGGGTCAATGTTGAGTGCACATTTTATGATGAAATTAGAATCTTTTGGACAAAATACATCATGTGGAGGCAATTTTCAACAACTTTTCATGCTTGGAAGTGAATTTTAAGTGAATTAATGAACGGTCAAAAACGCACATGAAGGTAAGACTATAGCCTTACGTATTTTGGCCAATTTGGGTCAATGTTGAGCGCACATTTTATGATGAAATTTGAATCTTTTGAACTAAATATATCATGTGGAGGCATTTTTCAACAACTTTTGATGCCTTGGAGTGAATATTAAGTGAATTAATGAACGGTCAAAAACGCACACAAAGGTAAGACTATAGCCTTACGTATTTTGGCCAATTTGGGTCAATGTTGAGTGCACATTTTATGATGAAATTAGAATCTTTTGGACAAAATACATCATGTGGAGGCATTTTTCAACAACTTTTGATGCCCTGGAGTGAAAATTAAGTGAATTAATGAACGGTCAAAAACGCACACAAAGGTAAGACTATAGCCTTACGTATTTTGGCCAATTTGGGTCAATGTTGAGCGCACACTTTATGATGAAATTTGAGTCTTTTGGACAAAATATATCATGTGGAGGCATTTTTCAACAACTTTTGATGCCTGGAGTGAATATTTAGTGAATTAATGAACGGTCAAAAACGCACATGAAGGTAAGACTATAGCCTTACGTATTTTGGCCAATTTGGGTCAATGTTGAGCTCACATTTTATGATGAAATTTGAATCTTTTGAACTAAATATATCATGTGGAGGCATTTTTCAACAACTTTTGATGCCTGGAAGTGAATATTTAGTGAATTAATGAACGGTAAAAAACGCACATGAAGGTAAGACTATAGCCTTACGTATTTTGGTCAATTTGGGTCAATGTTGAGCGCACATTTTATGATGAAATTTGAATCTTTTGAACTAAATATATCATGTGGAGGCATTTTTCAACAACTTTTGATGCCTTGGAGTGAATATTAAGTGAATTAATGAACGGTCAAAAATGCACATGAAGGTAAGACTATAGCCTTACGTATTTTGGCCAATGTGGGTCAATGTTGAGCTCACATTTTATGATGAAATTTGAGTCTTTTGGACAAAATATATCATGTGGAGGCATTTTTCAACAACTTTTGATGCCCTGGAGTGAAAATTAAGTGAATTAATGAACGGTCAAAAATGCACATGAAGGTAAGACTATAGCCTTACGTATTTTGGCCAATGTGGGTCAATGTTGAGCGCACATTTTATAATAAAATTTGAGTCTGTGGGAGAAAATACATCATGTGGAGGCATTTTTCAACAACTTTTGATGCCTGGAAGTGAATATTAAGTGAATTAATGAAAAGTCAAAAACACACATGAAGGTAAGACTATAGCCTTACGTATTTTGGCCAATTAAGGTCAATGTTGAACGCACATTTTATGATGAAATTTGAGTCTTTTGGACAAAATATATCATGTGGAGGCATTTTTCAACAACTTTTGATGCCCTGGAGTGAAAATTAAGTGAATTAATGAACGGTCAAAAACGCACACAAAGGTAAGACTATAGCCTTACGTATTTTGGCCAATATGGGTCAATGTTGAGCCCACATTTTATGATGAAATTAGAATCTTTTGGACAAAATATATCATGTGGAGGCAATTTTCAACAACTTTTGATGCCCTGGAGTGAATATTTAGTGAATTAATGAACGGTCAAAAACGCACATGAAGGTAAGACTATAGCCTTACGTATTTTGGCCAATTTGGGTCAATGTTGAGCGCACATTTTATGATGAAATTTGAGTCTTTTGGACAAAATATATCATGTGGAGGCATTTTTCAACAACTTTTGATGCCTGGAAGTGAATATTAAGTGAATTAATGAACGGTCAAAAACACACATGAAGGTAAGACTATAGCCTTACGTATTTTGGCCAATTTGGGTCAATGTTGAGCGCACATTTTATGATGAAATTTGAGTCTTTTGGACAAAATATATCATGTGGAGGCATTTTTCAACAACTTTTGATGCCTGGAAGTGAATATTAAGTGAATTAATGAACGGTCAAAAACGCACATGAAGGTAAGACTATAGCCTTATGTATTTTGGCCAATGTGGGTCAATGTTGAGCGCACATTTTATAATAAAATTTGAGTCTTTGGGACAAAATACATCATGTGGAGGCATTTTTCAACAACTTTTGATGCCTGGAAGTGAATATTAAGTGAATTAATGAAAAGTCAAAAACACACATGAAGGTAAGACTATAGTCTTACGTATTTTGGCCAATTAAGGTCAATGTTGAACGCACATTTTATGATGAAATTTGAGTCTTTTGGACAAAATACATCATGTGGAGGCATTTTTCAACAACTTTTGATGCCCTGGAGTGAAAATTAAGTGAATTAATGAACGGTCAAAAACGCACACAAAGGTAAGACTATAGCCTTACGTATTTTGGCCAATTTGGGTCAATGTTGAGTGCACATTTTATGATGAAATTAGAATCTTTTGGACAAAATACATCATGTGGAGGCAATTTTCAACAACTTTTCATGCTTGGAAGTGAATTTTAAGTGAATTAATGAACGGTCAAAAACGCACATGAAGGTAAGACTATAGCCTTACGTATTTTGGCCAATTTGGGTCAATGTTGAGCGCACATTTTATGATGAAATTTGAATCTTTTGAACTAAATATATCATGTGGAGGCATTTTTCAACAACTTTTGATGCCTTGGAGTGAATATTAAGTGAATTAATGAACGGTCAAAAACGCACACAAAGGTAAGACTATAGCCTTACGTATTTTGGCCAATTTGGGTCAATGTTGAGTGCACATTTTATGATGAAATTAGAATCTTTTGGACAAAATATATCATGTGGAGGCAATTTTCAACAACTTTTGATGCCCTGGAGTGAATATTAAGTGAATTAATGAACGGTCAAAAACGCACATGAAGGTAAGACTATAGCCTTACGTATTTTGGCCAATTTGGGTCAATGTTGAGCGCACACTTTATGATGAAATTTGAGTCTTTTGGAAAAAATATATCATGTGGAGGCATTTTTCAACAACTTTTGATGCCTGGAAGTGAATATTTAGTGAATTAATGAACGGTCAAAAACGCACACGAAGGTAAGACTATAGCCTTACGTATTTTGGCCAATTTGGGTCAATGTTGAGCGCACATTTTATGATGAAATTTGAGTCTTTTGGACAAAATATATCATGTGGAGGCATTTTTCAACAACTTTTGATGCCTGGAAGTGAATATTTAGTGAATTAATGAACGGTCAAAAACGCACACGAAGGTAAGACTATAGCCTTACGTATTTTGGCCAATTTGGGTCAATTTTGAGCGCACACTTTATGATGAAATTTGAATCTTTTGAACTAAATATATCATGTGGAGGCATTTTTCAACAACTTTTGATGCCTGGAAGTGAATATTTAGTGAATTAATGAACGGTCAAAAACGCACATGAAGGTAAGACTATAACCTTACGTATTTTGGCCAAAGTGGGTCAATGTTGAGCGCACATTTTAAGATAAAATTTGAGTCTTTTTACCAAAATATATCATATAGAGGCATTTTTCAACAACTTTTCATGCTTGGAAGTGAATTTTAAGTGAATTAATGAACGGTCAAAAACGCACATGAAGGTAAGACTATAGCCTTACGTATTTTGGCCAATTTGGGTCAATGTTGAGCGCACATTTTATGATGAAATTTGAATCTTTTGAACTAAATATATCATGTGGAGGCATTTTTCAACAACTTTTGATGCCTTGGAGTGAATATTAAGTGAATTAATGAACGGTCAAAAATGCACATGAAGGTAAGACTATAGCCTTACGTATTTTGGCCAATGTGGGTCAATGTTGAGCGCACATTTTATAATAAAATTTGAGTCTTTGGGACAAAATACATCATGTGGAGGCATTTTTCAACAACTTTTGATGCCTGGAAGTGAATATTAAGTGAATTAATGAAAAGTCAAAAACACACATGAAGGTAAGACTATAGTCTTACGTATTTTGGCCAATTAAGGTCAATGTTGAACGCACATTTTATGATGAAATTTGAGTCTTTTGGACAAAATACATCATGTGGAGGCATTTTTCAACAACTTTTGATGCCTGGAAGTGAATATTAAGTGAATTAATGAAAAGTCAAAAACACACATGAAGGTAAGACTATAGTCTTACGTATTTTGGCCAATTAAGGTCAATGTTGAACGCACATTTTATGATGAAATTTGAGTCTTTTGGACAAAATACATCATGTGGAGGCATTTTTCAACAACTTTTGATGCCCTGGAGTGAAAATTAAGTGAATTAATGAACGGTCAAAAACGCACACAAAGGTAAGACTATAGCCTTACGTATTTTGGCCAATTTGGGTCAATGTTGAGTGCACATTTTATGATGAAATTAGAATCTTTTGGACAAAATACATCATGTGGAGGCAATTTTCAACAACTTTTCATGCTTGGAAGTGAATTTTAAGTGAATTAATGAACGGTCAAAAACGCACATGAAGGTAAGACTATAGCCTTACGTATTTTGGCCAATTTGGGTCAATGTTGAACGCACATTTTATGATGAAATTTGAATCTTTTGAACTAAATATATCATGTGGAGGCATTTTTCAACAACTTTTGATGCCTTGGAGTGAATATTAAGTGAATTAATGAACGGTCAAAAACGCACACAAAGGTAAGACTATAGCCTTACGTATTTTGGCCAATTTGGGTCAATGTTGAGTGCACATTTTATGATGAAATTAGAATCTTTTGGACAAAATATATCATGTGGAGGCAATTTTCAACAACTTTTGATGCCCTGGAGTGAATATTAAGTGAATTAATGAACGGTCAAAAACGCACATGAAGGTAAGACTATAGCCTTACGTATTTTGGCCAATTTGGGTCAATGTTGAGCGCACACTTTATGATGAAATTTGAGTCTTTTGGAAAAAATATATCATGTGGAGGCATTTTTCAACAACTTTTGATGCCTGGAAGTGAATATTTAGTGAATTAATGAACGGTCAAAAACGCAGACGAAGGTAAGACTATAGCCTTACGTATTTTGGCCAATTTGGGTCAATGTTGAGCGCACATTTTATGATGAAATTTGAGTCTTTTGGACAAAATATATCATGTGGAGGCATTTTTCAACAACTTTTGATGCCTGGAAGTGAATATTTAGTGAATTAATGAACGGTCAAAAACGCACACGAAGGTAAGACTATAGCCTTACGTATTTTGGCCAATTTGGGTCAATTTTGAGCGCACACTTTATGATGAAATTTGAATCTTTTGAACTAAATATATCATGTGGAGGCATTTTTCAACAACTTTTGATGCCTGGAAGTGAATATTTAGTGAATTAATGAACGGTCAAAAACGCACATGAAGGTAAGACTATAGCCTTACGTATTTTGGCCAATTTGGGTCAATGTTGAACGCACATTTTATGATGAAATTTGAATCTTTTGAACTAAATATATCATGTGGAGGCATTTTTCAACAACTTTTGATGCCTTGGAGTGAATATTAAGTGAATTAATGAACGGTCAAAAATGCACATGAAGGTAAGACTATAGCCTTACGTATTTTGGCCAATGTGGGTCAATGTTGAGCGCACATTTTATAATAAAATTTGAGTCTTTGGGACAAAATACATCATGTGGAGGCATTTTTCAACAACTTTTGATGCCTGGAAGTGAATATTAAGTGAATTAATGAAAAGTCAAAAACACACATGAAGGTAAGACTATAGTCTTACGAATTTTGGCCAATTAAGGTCAATGTTGAGCGCACACTTTATGATGAAATTTGAGTCTTTTGGACAAAATACATCATGTGGAGGCATTTTTCAACAACTTTTGATGCCCTGGAGTGAAAATTAAGTGAATTAATGAACGGTCAAAAACGCACACAAAGGTAAGACTATAGCCTTACGTATTTTGGCCAATTTGGGTCAATGTTGAGCGCACATTTTATGATGAAATTAGAATCTTTTGGACAAAATATATCATGTGGAGGCAATTTTCAACAACTTTTGATGCCCTGGAGTGAATATTAAGTGAATTAATGAACGGTCAAAAACACACATGAAGGTAAGACTATAGCCTTACGTATTTTGGCCAATTTGGGTCAATGTTGAGCGCACACTTTATGATGAAATTTGAGTCTTTTGGACAAAATATATCATGTGCAGGCATTTTTCAACAACTTTTCATGCTTGGAAGTGAATATTTAGTGAATTAATGAACGGTCAAAATCGCACATGAAGGTAAGACTATAGCCTTACGTATTTTGGCCGATTTGGGTCAATTTTGAGCGCACACTTTATGATGAAATTTGAGTCTTTTGGACAAAATATATCATGTGCAGGCATTTTTCAACAACTTTTCATGCTTGGAAGTGAATATTTAGTGAATTAATGAACGGTCAAAATCGCACATGAAGGTAAGACTATAGCCTTACGTATTTTGGCCGATTTGGGTCAATGTTGAGCGCACATTTTATGATGAAATTTGAGTCTTTTGGACAAAATATATCATGTGGAGGCATTTTTCAACAACTTTTGATGCCTGGAAGTGAATATTTAGTGAATTAATGAACGGTCAAAAACGCACATGAAGGTAAGACTATAACCTTACGTATTTTCGTCAATTTGGGTCAATGTTGAGCGCACATTTTATGATGAAATTTGAATCTTTTGAACTAAATATATCATGTGGAGGCATTTTTCAACAACCTTTGATGCTTTGGAGTGAATATTAAGTGAATTAATGAACGGTCAAAAATGCACATGAAGGTAAGACTATAGCCTTACGTATTTTGGCCAATGTGGGTCAATGTTGAGCGCACATTTTATAATAAAATTTGAGTCTTTGGGACAAAATACATCATGTGGAGGCCTTTTTTCAACAACTTTTGATGCCTGGAAGTGAATATTAAGTGAATTAATGAAAAGTCAAAAACACACATGAAGGTAAGACTATAGTCTTACGTATTTTGGCCAATTAAGGTCAATGTTGAACGCACATTTTATGATGAAATTTGAGTCTTTTGGACAAAATACATCATGTGGAGGCATTTTTCAACAACTTTTGATGCCATGGAGTGAAAATTAAGTGAATTAATGAACGGTCAAAAACGCACACAAAGGTAAGACTATAGCCTTACGTATTTTGGCCAATTTGGGTCAATGTTGAGTGCACATTTTATGATGAAATTAGAATCTTTTGGACAAAATATATCATGTGGAGGCATTTTTCAACAACTTTTGATGCCCTGGAGTGAATATTAAGTGAATTAATGAACGGTCAAAAACACACATGAAGGTAAGACTATAGCCTTACATATTTTGGCCAATTTGGGTCAATGTTGAGCGCACATTTTATGATGAAATTTGAGTCTTTTGGACAAAATATATCATGTGGAGGCATTTTTCAACAACTTTTGATGCCTGGAAGTGAATATTTAGTGAATTAATGAACGGTCAAAAACGCACACGAAGGTAAGACTATAGCCTTACGTATTTTGGCCAATTTGGGTCAATGTTGAGCGCACACTTTATGATGAAATTTGAATCTTTTGAACTAAATATATCATGTGGAGGCATTTTTCAACAACTTTTGATGCCTGGAAGTGAATATTTAGTGAATTAATGAACGGTCAAAAACGCACATGAAGGTAAGACTATAACCTTACGTATTTTGGCCAAAGTGGGTCAATGTTGAGCGCACATTTTAAGATAAAATTTGAGTCTTTTGAACAAAATATATTATGCGGAAGCATTTGTCAACAACTTTTGATGCCCTGGAAGTGAACATTAAGTGAATTAATGAACGGTCAAAAACGCACATGAAGGTAAGACTATAGCCTTACGTATTTTGGCCAATTTGGGTCAATGTTGAGCGCACACTTTATGATGAAATTTGAGTCTTTTGGACAAAATACATCATGTGGAGGCATTTTTCAACAACTTTTGATGCCCTGGAGTGAAAATTAAGTGAATTAATGAACGGTCAAAAACGCACACAAAGGTAAGACTATAGCCTTACGTATTTTGGCCAATTTGGGTCAATGTTGAGCGCACATTTTATGATGAAATTAGAATCTTTTGGACAAAATATATCATGTGGAGGCAATTTTCAACAACTTTTGATGCCCTGGAGTGAATATTAAGTGAATTAATGAACGGTCAAAAACACACATGAAGGTAAGACTATAGCCTTACGTATTTTGGCCAATTTGGGTCAATGTTGAGCGCACACTTTATGATGAAATTTGAGTCTTTTGGACAAAATATATCATGTGCAGGCATTTTTCTACAACTTTTCATGCTTGGAAGTGAATATTTAGTGAATTAATGAACGGTCAAAAACGCACATGAAGGTAAGACTATAGCCTTACGTATTTTGGCCAATGTGGGTCAATGTTGAGCGCACATTTTATAATATAATTTGAGTCTTTGGGACAAAATATATCATGTGGAGGCATTTTTCAACAACTTTTCATGCTTGGAAGTGAATTTTAAGTGAATTAATGAACGGTCAAAAACGCACATGAAGGTAAGACTATAGCCTTACGTATTTTGGCCGATTTGGGTCAATGTTGAGCGCACATTTTATGATGAAATTTGAGTCTTTTGGACAAAATATATCATGTGGAGGCATTTTTCAACAACTTTTCATGCTTGGAAGTGAATTTTAAGTGAATTAATGAACGGTCAAAAACGCACATGAAGGTAAGACTATAGCCTTACGTATTTTGGCCAATGTGGGTCAATGTTGAGTGCACATTTTATAATAAAATTTGAGTCTTTGGGACAAAATACATCATGTGGAGGCATTTTTCAACAACTTTTGATGCCTGGAAGTGAATATTAAGTGAATTAATGAAAAGTCAAAAACACACATGAAGGTAAGACTATAGTCTTACGTATTTTGGCCAAGTAAGGTCAATGTTGAACGCACATTTTATGATGAAATTTTTAGTCTTTTGGACAAAATACATCATGTGGAGGCATTTATCAACAACTTTTGATGCCCTGGAGTGTAAATTAAGTGAATTAATGAACGGTCAAAAACGCACACAAAGGTAAGACTATAGCCTTACGTATTTTGGCCAATTTGGGTCAATGTTGAGCTCACATTTTATGATGAAATTTGAATCTTTTGAACTAAATATATCATGTGGAGGCATTTTTCAACAACTTTTGATGCCCTGGAGTGAATATTAAGTGAATTAATGAACGGTCAAAAACACACATGAAGGTAAGACTATAGCCTTACGTATTTTGGCCAATTTGGGTCAATGTTGAGCGCACACTTTATGATGAAATTTGAGTCTTTTGGACAAAATATATCATGTGCAGGCATTTTTCAACAACTTTTCATGCTTGGAAGTGAATATTTAGTGAATTAATGAACGGTCAAAAACGCACATGAAGGTAAGACTATAGCCTTACGTATTTTGGCCGATTTGGGTCAATGTTGAGCGCACATTTTATGATGAAATTTGAGTCTTTTGGACAAAATATATCATGTGGAGGCATTTTTCAACAACTTTTGATGCCTGGAAGTGAATATTTAGTGAATTAATGAACGGTCAAAAACGCACACGAAGGTAAGACTATAACCTTACGTATTTTGGCCAAAGTGGGTCAATGTTGAGCGCACATTTTAAGATAAAATTTGAGTCTTTTGAACAAAATATATTATGCGGAAGCATTTGTCAACAACTTTTGATGCCCTGGAAGTGAACATTAAGTGAATTAATGAACGGTCAAAAACGCACATGAAGGTAAGATTATAGCCTTACGTATTTTGGCCAATTTGGGTCAATGTTGAGCTCACATTTTATGATGAAATTAGAATCTTTTGGACAAAATATATCATGTGGAGGCATTTTTCAACAACTTTTGATGCCCTGGAGTGAAAATTAAGTGAATTAATGAACGGTCAAAAACGCACACAAAGGTAAGACTATAGCCTTACGTATTTTGGCCAATTTGGGTCAATGTTGAGCGCACATTTTATGATGAAATTAGAATCTTTTGGACAAAATATATCATGTGGAGGCAATTTTCAACAACTTTTGATGCCCTGGAGTGAATATTAAGTGAATTAATGAATGGTCAAAAACACACATGAAGGTAAGACTATAGCCTTACGTATTTTGGCCAATTTGGGTCAATGTTGAGTGCACATTTTATGATGAAATTAGAATCTTTTGGACAAAATATATCATGTGGAGGCATTTTTCAACAACTTTTGATGCCCTGGAGTGAATATTAAGTGAATTAATGAACGGTTAAAAACACACATGAAGGTAAGACTATAGCCTTACGTATTTTGGCCAATTTGGGTCAATGTTGAGCGCACACTTTATGATGAAATTTGAGTCTTTTGGACAAAATATATCATGTGGAGGCATTTTTCAACAACTTTTGATGCCCTGGAGTGAATATTAAGTGAATTAATGAAAAGTCAAAAACACACATGAAGGTAAGACTATAGCCTTACGTATTTTGGCCAATTTGGGTCAATGTTGAGCGCACATTTTATGATGAAATTTGAATCTTTTGAACAAAATATATTATGCGGAAGCATTTGTCAACAACTTTTGATGCCCTGGAAGTGAATATTAAGTGAATTAATGAACGGTCAAAAACGCACATGAAGGTAAGACTATAGTCTTACGTATTTTGGCCAATTTGGGTCAATGTTGAGCGCACATTTTATGATGAAATTTGAATCTTTTGAACAAAATATATTATGCGGAAGCATTTGTCAACAACTTTTGATGCCCTGGAAGTGAATATTAAGTGAATTAATGAACGGTCAAAAACGCACATGAAGGTAAGACTATAGCCTTACGTATTTTCGTCAATTTGGGTCAATGTTGAGCGCACATTTTATGATGAAATTTGAATCTTTTGAACTAAATATATCATGTGGAGGCATTTTTCAACAACTTTTGATGCCTTGGAGTGAATATTAAGTGAATTAATGAACGGTCAAAAATGCACATGAAGGTAAGACTATAGCCTTACGTATTTTGGCCAATGTGGGTCAATGTTGAGCGCACATTTTATGATGAAATTTGAGTCTTTTGGACAAAATATATCATGTGGAGGCATTTTTCAACAACTTTTGATGCCTGGAAGTGAATATTAAGTGAATTAATGAACGGTCAAAAACGCACATGAAGGTAAGACTATAGCCTTACGTATTTTGGCCAATTTGGGTCAATGTTGAGCGCACATTTTATGATGAAATTTGAATCTTTTGAACAAAATATATTATGCGGAAGCATTTGTCAACAACTTTTGATGCCCTGGAAGTGAATATTAAGTGAATTAATGAACGGTCAAAAACGCACATGAAGGTAAGACTATAGCCTTACGTATTTTGGCCAATGTGGGTCAATGTTGAGCGCACATTTTATAATAAAATTTGAGTCTTTGGGACAAAATACATCATGTGGAGGCATTTTTCAACAACTTTTGATGCCTGGAAGTGAATATTAAGTGAATTAATGAAAAGTCAAAAACACACATGAAGGTAAGACTATAGTCTTACGTATTTTGGCCAATTAAGGTCAATGTTGAACGCACATTTTATGATGAAATTTGAGTCTTTTGGACAAAATACATCATGTGGAGGCATTTTTCAACAACTTCTGATGGCCTGGTGTGAAAATTAAGTGAATTAATGAACGGTCAAAAACGCACACAAAGGTAAGACTATAGCCTTACGTATTTTGGCCAATTTGGGTCAATGTTGAGCGCACATTTTATGATGAAATTAGAATCTTTTGGACAAAATATATCATGTGGAGGCAATTTTCAACAACTTTTGATGCCCTGGAGTGAATATTTAGTGAATTAATGAACGGTCAAAAACGCACATGAAGGTAAGACTATAGCCTTACGTATTTTGGCCAATTTGGGTCAATGTTGAGCGCACACTTTATGATGAAATTTGAGTCTTTTGGACAAAATATATCATGTGGAGGCATTTTTCAACAACTTTTGATGCCTGGAAGTGAATATTTAGTGAATTAATGAACGGTCAAAAATGCACACGAAGGTAAGACTATAGCCTTACGTATTTTGGCCAATTTGGGTCAATGTTGAGCGCACATTTTATGATGAAATTAGAATCTTTTGGACAAAATATATCATGTGGAGGCAATTTTCAACAACTTTTGATGCCCTGGAGTGAATATTAAGTGAATTAATGAACGGTCAAAAACACACATGAAGGTAAGACTATAGCCTTACGTATTTTGGCCAATTTGGGTCAATGTTGAGCGCACACTTTATGATGAAATTTGAGTCTTTTGGACAAAATATATCATGTGCAGGCATTTTTCTACAACTTTTCATGCTTGGAAGTGAATATTTAGTGAATTAATGAACGGTCAAAAACGCACATGAAGGTAAGACTATAGCCTTACGTATTTTGGCCAATGTGGGTCAATGTTGAGCGCACATTTTATAATATAATTTGAGTCTTTGGGACAAAATATATCATGTGGAGGCATTTTTCAACAACTTTTCATGCTTGGAAGTGAATTTTAAGTGAATTAATGAACGGTCAAAAACGCACATGAAGGTAAGACTATAGCCTTACGTATTTTGGCCGATTTGGGTCAATGTTGAGCGCACATTTTATGATGAAATTTGAGTCTTTTGGACAAAATATATCATGTGGAGGCATTTTTCAACAACTTTTCATGCTTGGAAGTGAATTTTAAGTGAATTAATGAACGGTCAAAAACGCACATGAAGGTAAGACTATAGCCTTACGTATTTTGGCCAATGTGGGTCAATGTTGAGCGCACATTTTATAATAAAATTTGAGTCTTTGGGACAAAATACATCATGTGGAGGCATTTTTCAACAACTTTTGATGCCTGGAAGTGAATATTAAGTGAATTAATGAAAAGTCAAAAACACACATGAAGGTAAGACTATAGTCTTACGTATTTTGGCCAAGTAAGGTCAATGTTGAACGCACATTTTATGATGAAATTTGAGTCTTTTGGACAAAATACATCATGTGGAGGCATTTTTCAACAACTTTTGATGCCCTGGAGTGAAAATTAAGTGAATTAATGAACGGTCAAAAACGCACACAAAGGTAAGACTATAGTCTTACGTATTTTGGCCAATTTGGGTCAATGTTGAACGCACATTTTATGATGAAATTAGAATCTTTTGGACAAAATATATCATGTGGAGGCAATTTTCAACAACTTTTGATGCCTGGAAGTGAATATTAAGTGAATTAATGAACGGTCAAAAACACACATGAAGGTAAGACTATAGCCTTACGTATTTTGGCCAATTTGGGTCAATGTTGAGCTCACATTTTATGATGAAATTAGAATCTTTTGGACAAAATATATCATGTGGAGGCATTTTTCAACAACTTTTGATGCCCTGGAGTGAATATTAAGTGAATTAATGAACGGTCAAAAACACACATGAAGGTAAGACTATAGCCTTACGTATTTTGGCCAATTTGGGTCAATGTTGAGCGCACACTTTATGATGAAATTTGAGTCTTTTGGACAAAATATATCATGTGCAGGCATTTTTCAACAACTTTTCATGCTTGGAAGTGAATATTTAGTGAATTAATGAACGGTCAAAAACGCACATGAAGGTAAGACTATAGCCTTACGTATTTTGGCCGATTTGGGTCAATGTTGAGCGCACATTTTATGATGAAATTTGAGTCTTTTGGACAAAATATATCATGTGGAGGCATTTTTCAACAACTTTTGATGCCCTGGAGTGAAAATTAAGTGAATTAATGAACGGTCAAAAACGCACACAAAGGTAAGACTATAGCCTTACGTATTTTGGCCAATTTGGGTCAATGTTGAGCGCACATTTTATGATGAAATTAGAATCTTTTGGACAAAATATATCATGTGGAGGCAATTTTCAACAACTTTTGATGCCCTGGAGTGAATATTAAGTGAATTAATGAATTGTCAAAAACACACATGAAGGTAAGACTATAGCCTTACGTATTTTGGCCAATTTGGGTCAATGTTGAGCGCACACTTTATGATGAAATTTGAGTCTTTTGGACAAAATATATCATGTGGAGGCATTTTTCAACAACTTTTGATGCCCTGGAGTGAATATTAAGTGAATTAATGAAAAGTCAAAAACACACATGAAGGTAAGACTATAGCCTTACGTATTTTGGCCAATTTGGGTCAAATTGAGCGCACATTTTATGATGAAATTTGAATCTTTTGAAAAAAATATATTATGCGGAAGCATTTGTCAACAACTTTTGATGCCCTGGAAGTGAATATTAAGTGAATTAATGAACGGTCAAAAACGCACATGAAGGTAAGACTATAGTCTTACGTATTTTGGCCAATTTGGGTCAATGTTGAGCGCACATTTTATAATAAAATTTGAGTCTTTGGGACAAAATACATCATGTGGAGGCATTTTTCAACAACTTTTGATGCCTGGAAGTGAATATTAAGTGAATTAATGAAAAGCCAAAAACACACATGAAGGTAAGACTATAGTCTTACGTATTTTGGCCAATTTGGGTCAATGTTGAGCGCACACTTTATGATGAAATTTGAGTCTTTTGGACAAAATACATCATGTGGAGGCATTTTTCAACAACTTTTGATGCCCTGGAGTGAATATTAAGTGAATTAATGAACGGTCAAAAACGCACATGAAGGTAAGACTATAACCTTACGTATTTTGGCCAAAGTGGGTCAATGTTGAGCGCACATTTTATGATGAAATTAGAATCTTTTGGACAAAATATATCATGTGGAGGCATTTTTCAACAACTTTTGATGCCTGGAAGTGAATATTAAGTGAATTAATGAAAAGTCAAAAACACACATGAAGGTAAGACTATAGCCTTACGTATTTTGACCAATTTGGGTCAATGTTGAGCGCACACTTTATGATGAAATTTGAGTCTTTTGGACAAAATACATCATGTGGAGGCATTTTTCAACAACTTTTGATGCCCTGGAGTGAATATTAAGTGAATTAATGAACGGTCAAAAACGCACACAAAGGTAAGACTATAGTCTTACGTATTTTGGCCAATTTGGGTCAATGTTGAGCGCACATTTTATGATGAAATTAGAATCTTTTGGACAAAATATATCATGTGGAGGCATTTTTCAACAACTTTTGATGCCCTGGAGTGAATATTAAGTGAATTAATGAACGGTCAAAAACGCACACGAAGGTAAGACTATAGCCTTACGTATTTTGGCCAATTTGGGTCAATGTTGAGCGCACACTTTATGATGAAATTTGAGTCTTTTGGACAAAATACATCATGTGGAGGCATTTTTCAACAACTTTTGATGCCTGGAAGTGAATATTTAGTGAATTAATGAACGGTCAAAAACGCACATGAAGGTAAGACTATAACCTTACGTATTTTGGCCAATTTGGGTCAATGTTGAGCGCACATTTTATGATGAAATTTGAGTCTTTTGGACAAAATATATCATGTGGAGGCATTTTTCAACAACTTTTCATGCTTGGAAGTGAATATTTAGTGAATTAATGAACGGTCAAAAACGCACATGAAGGTAAGACTATAGCCTTACGTATTTTGGCCAATTTGGGTCAATGTTGAGCGCACACTTTATGATGAAATTTGAGTCTTTTGGACAAAATATATCATGTGGAGGAATTTTTCAACAACTTTTGATGCCTGGAAGTGAATATTAAGTGAATTAATGAACGGTCAAAAACGCACATGAAGGTAAGACTATAGCCTTACGTATTTTGGCCAATTTGGGTCAATGTTGAGCGCACATTTTATGATGAAATTTGAGTCTTTTGGACAAAATATATCATGTGGAGGCATTTTTCAACAACTTTTGATGCCTGGAAGTGAATATTAAGTGAATTAATGAACGGTCAAAAACGCACATGAAGGTAAGACTATAGCCTTACGTATTTTGGCCAATTTGGGTCAATGTTGAGCTCACATTTTATGATGAAATTTGAATCTTTTGAACTAAATATATCATGTGGAGGCATTTTTCAACAACTTTTGATGCCTGGAAGTGAATATTTAGTGAATTAATGAACGGTCAAAAACGCACATGAAGGTAAGACTATAGTCTTACGTATTTTGGCCAATGTGGGTCAATGTTGATCTCACATTTTATGATGAAATTTGAGTCTTTTGGACAAAATACATCATGTGGAGGCATTTTTCAACAACTTTTGATGCCCTGGAGTGAATATTAAGTGAATTAATGAACGGTCAAAAACACACATGAAGGTAAGACTATAGCCTTACGTATTTTGGCCAATTTGGGTCAATGTTGAGCTCACATTTTATGATGAAATTAGAATCTTTCGGACAAAATATATCATGTGGAGGCATTTTTCAACATCTTTTGATGCCCTGGAGTGAATATTAAGTGAATTAATGAACGGTCAAAAACGCACACGAAGGTAAGACTATAGCCTTACGTATTTTGGCCAATTTGGGTCAATGTTGAGCGCACACTTTATGATGAAATTTGAATCTTTTGAACTAAATATATCATGTGGAGGCATTTTTCAACAACTTTTGATGCCTGGAAGTGAATATTTAGTGAATTAATGAACGGTCAAAAACGCACATGAAGGTAAGACTATAGTCTTACGTATTTTGACCAATTTGGGTCAATGTTGAGCGCACATTTTAAGATAAAATTTGAGTCTTTTTACCAAAATATATCATATAGAGGCATTTTTCAACAACTTTTCATGCTTGGAAGTGAATTTTAAGTGAATTAATGAACGGACAAAAACGCACATGAAGGTAAGACTATAGTCTTACGTATTTTGACCAATTTGGGTCAATGTTGAGCGCACATTTTATAATGAAATTTGAGTCTTTTGGACAAAATATATTATGTGGAGGCATTTTTCAACAACTTTTCATGCTTGGAAGTGAATATTTAGTGAATTAATGAACGTTCAATAATGCACATGAAGGTAAGACTATAGCCTTACGTATTTTAGCCAATTTGGGTCAATGTTGAGCGCACATTTTATGATGAAATTTGAGTCTTTTGGACAAAATATATCATGTGGAGGCATTTTTCAACAACTTTTGATGCCCTGGAGTGAATATTAAGTGAATTAATGAACGGTCAATAATGCACATGAAGGTAAGACTATAGCCTTACGTATTTTGGCCAATGTGGGTCAATGTTGAGCGCACATTTTATAATAAAATTTGAGTCTTTGGGACAAAATACATCATGTGGAGGCATTTTTCAACAACTTTTGATGCCTGGAAGTGAATATTAAGTGAATTAATGAAAAGTCAAAAACAGACATGAAGGTAAGACTATAGCCTTACGTATTTTGGCCAATTTGGGTCAATGTTGAGCGCACATTTTATGATGAAATTTGAATCTTTTGAACTAAATACATCATGTGGAGGCATTTTTCAACAACTTTTGATGCCCTGGAGTGAATATTAAGTGAATTAATGAACGGTCAAAAACGCACATGAAGGTAAGACTATAGCCTTACGTATTTTGGCCAATTTGGGTCAATGTTGAGCGCACATTTTATGATGAAATTTGAATCTTTTGAACTAAATATATCATGTGGAGGCATTTTTCAACAACTTTTGATGCCTTGGAGTGAATATTAAGTGAATTAATGAACGGTCAAAAACGCACATGAAGGTAAGACTATAGCCTTACGTATTTTGGCCAATTTGGGTCAATGTTGAGCGCACACTTTATGATGAAATTTGAATCTTTTGAACTAAATATATCATGTGGAGGCATTTTTCAACAACTTTTGATGCCTGGAAGTGAATATTTAGTGAATTAATGAACGGTCAAAAACACACATGAAGGTAAGACTATAGCCTTACGTATTTTGGCCAAAGTGGGTCAATGTTGAGCGCACATTTTAAGATAAAATTTGAGTCTTTTGGACAAAATATATTATGTGGAGGCATTTTTCAACAACTTTTCATGCTTGGAAGTGAATATTAAGTGAATTAATGAAAAGTCAAAAACACACATGAAGGTAAGACTATAGCCTTACGTATTTTGGCCAATTTGGGTCAATGTTGAGCGCACACTTTATGATGAAATTTGAGTCTTTTGGACAAAATACATCATGTGGAGGCATTTTTCAACAACTTTTGATGCCTGGAAGTGAATATTAAGTGAATTAATGGACGGTCAAAAACGCACATGAAGGTAAGACTATAGCCTTACGTATTTTGGTCAATTTGGGTCAATGTTGAGCGCACATTTTATGATGAAATTTGAATCTTTTGAACTAAATATATCATGTGGAGGCATTTTTCAACAACTTTTGATGCCTGGAAGTGAATATTTAGTGAATTAATGAACGGTCAAAAACGCACATGAAGGTAAGACTATAACCTTACGTATTTTGGCCAAAGTGGGTCAATGTTGAGCGCACATTTTAAGATAAAATTTGAGTCTTTTTACCAAAATATATCATATAGAGGCATTTTTCAACAACTTTTCATGCTTGGAAGTGAATTTTAAGTGAATTAATGAACGGACAAAAACGCACATGAAGGTAAGACTATAGTCTTACGTATTTTGACCAATTTGGGTCAATGTTGAGCGCACATTTTATAATGAAATTTGAGTCTTTTGGACAAAATATATTATGTGGAGGCATTTTTCAACAACTTTTCATGCTTGGAAGTGAATATTTAGTGAATTAATGAACGGTCAATAATGCACATGAAGGTAAGACTATAGCCTTACGTATTTTAGCCAATTTGGGTCAATGTTGAGCGCACATTTTATGATGAAATTTGAGTCTTTTGGACAAAATATATCATGTGGAGGCATTTTTCAACAACTTTTGATGCCCTGGAGTGAATATTAAGTGAATTAATGAACGGTCAATAATGCACATGAAGGTAAGACTATAGCCTTACGTATTTTGGCCAATGTGGGTCAATGTTGAGCGCACATTTTATAATAAAATTTGAGTCTTTGGGACAAAATACATCATGTGGAGGCATTTTTCAACAACTTTTGATGCCTGGAAGTGAATATTAAGTGAATTAATGAAAAGTCAAAAACAGACATGAAGGTAAGACTATAGCCTTACGTATTTTGGCCAATTTGGGTCAATGTTGAGCGCACATTTTATGATGAAATTTGAATCTTTTGAACTAAATACATCATGTGGAGGCATTTTTCAACAACTTTTGATGCCCTGGAGTGAATATTAAGTGAATTAATGAACGGTCAAAAACGCACATGAAGGTAAGACTATAGCCTTACGTATTTTGGCCAATTTGGGTCAATGTTGAGCGCACATTTTATGATGAAATTTGAATCTTTTGAACTAAATATATCATGTGGAGGCATTTTTCAACAACTTTTGATGCCTTGGAGTGAATATTAAGTGAATTAATGAACGGTCAAAAACGCACATGAAGGTAAGACTATAGCCTTACGTATTTTGGCCAATTTGGGTCAATGTTGAGCGCACACTTTATGATGAAATTTGAATCTTTTGAACTAAATATATCATGTGGAGGCATTTTTCAACAACTTTTGATGCCTGGAAGTGAATATTTAGTGAATTAATGAACGGTCAAAAACACACATGAAGGTAAGACTATAGCCTTACGTATTTTGGCCAAAGTGGGTCAATGTTGAGCGCACATTTTAAGATAAAATTTGAGTCTTTTGGACAAAATATATTATGTGGAGGCATTTTTCAACAACTTTTCATGCTTGGAAGTGAATATTAAGTGAATTAATGAAAAGTCAAAAACACACATGAAGGTAAGACTATAGCCTTACGTATTTTGGCCAATTTGGGTCAATGTTGAGCGCACACTTTATGATGAAATTTGAGTCTTTTGGACAAAATACATCATGTGGAGGCATTTTTCAACAACTTTTGATGCCTGGAAGTGAATATTAAGTGAATTAATGGACGGTCAAAAACGCACATGAAGGTAAGACTATAGCCTTACGTATTTTGGTCAATTTGGGTCAATGTTGAGCGCACATTTTATGATGAAATTTGAATCTTTTGAACTAAATATATCATGTGGAGGCATTTTTCAACAACTTTTGATGCCTTGGAGTTAATATTAAGTGAATTAATGAACGGTCAAAAACGCACATGAAGGTAAGACTATAGCCTTACGTATTTTGGCCAATTTGGGTCAATGTTGAGCGCACACTTTATGATGAAATTTGAGTCTTTTGGACAAAATACATCATGTGGAGGCATTTTTCAACAACTTTTGATGCCCTGGAGTGAATATTAAGTGAATTAATGAACGGTCAAAAACACACATGAAGGTAAGACTATAGCCTTACGTATTTTGGCCGATTTGGGTCAATGTTGAGCGCACATTTTATGATGAAATTTGAATCTTTTGAACTAAATATATCATGTGGAGGCATTTTTCAACAACTTTTGATGCCTGGAAGTGAATATTTAGTGAATTAATGAACGGTCAAAAACGCACATGAAGGTAAGACTATAACCTTACGTATTTTGCCCAAAGTGGGTCAATGTTGAGCGCACATTTTAAGATAAAATTTGAGTCTTTTTACCAAAATATATCATATAGAGGCATTTTTCAACAACTTTTGATGCCTGGAAGTGAATATTTAGTGAATTAATGAACGGTCAAAAACGCACACAAAGGTAAGACTATAGCCTTACGTATTTTGGCCAATTTGGGTCAATGTTGAGCGCACACTTTATGATGAAATTTGAATCTTTTGAACTAAATATATCATGTGGAGGCATTTTTCAACAACTTTTGATGCCTGGAAGTGAATATTTAGTGAATTAATGAACGGTCAAAAACGCACATGAAGGTAAGACTATAGCCTTACGTATTTTGGCCAAAGTGGGTCAATGTTGAGCGCACATTTTAAGATAAAATTTGACTCTTTTTACCAAAATATATCATATAGAGGCATTTTTCAACAACTTTTCATGCTTGGAAGTGAATTTTAAGTGAATTAATGAACGGTCAAAAACGCACATGAAGGTAAGACTATAGCCTTACGTATTTTGGCCAATTTGGGTCAATGTTGAGCGCACACTTTATGATGAAATTTGAGTCTTTTTACCAAAATATATTATGCGGAAGCATTTTTCAACAAATTTTGATGCCCTGGAGTGAATATTAAGTGAATTAATGAACGGTCAAAAACGCACATGAAGGTAAGACTATAGCCTTACGTATTTTGGCCAATTTGGGTCAATGTTGAGCGCACATTTTATGATGAAATTTGAGTCTTTTAAACAAAATATATCATGTGGAGGCATTTTTCAACAACTTTTGATGCCCTGGAGTGAATATTAAGTGAATTAATGAACGGTCAAAAACACACACAAAGGTAAGACTATAGCCTTGCGTATTTTGGCCAATTTGGGTCAATGTTGAGCGCACATTTTACGATGAAATTTGATTCTTTTTACCAAAATATATTATGCGGAAGCATTTTTCAACAAATTTTGATGCCCTGGAGTGAATATTAAGTGAATTAATGAACGGTCAAAAACGCACATGAAGGTAAGACTATAGCCTTACGTATTTTGGCCAATTTGGGTCAATGTTGAACGCACATTTTATGATGAAATTTGAGTCTTTTAAACAAAATATATCATGTGGAGGCATTTTTCAACAACTTTTGATGCCCTGGACTGAATATTTAGTGAATTAATGAACGGTCAAAAACACACATGAAGGTAAGACTATAGCCTTACGTATTTTGGCCAATTTGGGTCAATGTTGAGCGCACATTTTATGATGAAATTTGAGTCTTTTGGACAAAATATATCATGTGGAGGCATTTTTCAACAACTTTTGATGCCCTGGAAGTGAATATTAAGTGAATTAATGAACGGTCAAAAACACACATGAAGGTAAGACTATAGCCTTACGTATTTTGGCCAATGTGGGTCAATGTTGAGCGCACATTTTAAGATAAAATTTGAGTCTTTTTACCAAAATATATCATATAGAGGCATTTTTCAACAACTTTTCATGCTTGGAAGTGAATTTTAAGTGAATTAATGAACGGTCAAAAACGCACATGAAGGTAAGACTATAGCCTTACGTATTTTGGCCAATTAAGGTCAATGTTGAACGCACATTTTATGATGAAATTTGAGTCTTTTGGACAAAATACATCATGTGGAGGCATTTTTCAACAACTTTTGATGCCCTGGAGTGAATATTAAGTGAATTAATGAACGGTCGAAAACGCACACAAAGGTAAGACTATAGCCTTATGTATTTTGGCCAATTTGGGTCAATGTTGAGCGCACACTTTATGATGAAATTTGAGTCTTTTGGACAAAATATATCATGTGCAGGCATTTTTCAACAACTTTTCATGCTTGGAAGTGAATATTTAGTGAATTAATGAACGGTCAAAAACGCACACGAAGGTAAGACTATAGCCTTACGTATTTTGGCCAATTTGGGTCAATGTTGAACGCACATTTTATGATGAAATTTGAATCTTTTTACCAAAATATATTATGCGGAAGCATTTTTCAACAACTTTTGATGCCCTGGAGTGAATATTAAGTGAATTAATGAACGGTCAAAAACGCACATGAAGGTAAGACTATAGCCTTACGTATTTTGGCCAATTTGGGTCAATGTTGAGCGCACATTTTATGATGAAATTTGAGTCTTTTGAACTAAATATATCATGTGGAGGCATTTTTCAACAACTTTTCATGCCTGGAAGTGAATATTAAGTGAATTAATGAACGGTCAAAAACGCACATGAAGGTAAGACTATAGCCTTACGTATTTTGGCCAATTTGGGTCAATGTTGAGCGCACACTTTATGATGAAATTTGAGTCTTTTGGACAAAATATATCATGTGGAGGCATTTTTCAACAACCTTTGATGCCCTGGAGTGAATATTAAGTGAATTAATGAACGGTCATTGAAGACATTTTGACAAAAACTATGGTTTGATTAATTATTTTTTTAAAAGATGAGTGTGTTATTCACATGATTCTGAGCTTCAGCCTCGTAAAAACAGCCACTTGCACAAAGCATCTGGGTCATGCTTAACTGTTGTATTTTACTATTGCACTCATGAAAATGCTTATGTCTGAGTTCCCCGCAGTTATCATAGCTTTAAAAATCTGTTCTGTATTCAGTTTTCATTCTTGCTCATGACATCCATTTAAATAAGATACGTTTAGATTACATACTGATTCTCCTTTTAGGAGAAATCTCTCTCACACACTGCTGAAGCACCAGCGCTAATGGAAGCTGTCTGCATCATTAGCGCTAGCTGATGTCCCCGAAAGCACATTTCTAACTAATTTCGGTGTCAAATTGCATTTTCTTCTTCTTCTCTAAGAACTATTAAGATAGTAAACATCCTTTCCTTTGAGACCTATTGACTCAGGCCAGAGCTATTTAGCAGTAATCAAGATGTTTTGAGAGTCTGTCAGAGGGAAGCAGGCGTCCAGGAGCTTTTATCTCTTTCTCATTAGCGGTAATTAGCAGTGCCGGTTGAATGGGGTAACATTAGGCAGACAGAGACTGGAAACACAGAGTCTAAATAGCTGGAGGAGGGATGATCAATGGATAATATGTGGTGAATTAAGGTGTTTATTTCAGCACTGATTGTTTTTTTTCCAGTCTTGATCTGTGCTAGCAGGTCATCAGTGGCAGCTGCATTGTGTTATTGAGCGCAGAAATGTCTTTGAGAGGCCTTGTGGTCATTTCTTTGGCTTTCCAGTCAAAAGTTCAGTAAAAAAAAATGTGTGTGTTAATTCTGCAAAATATGGATGACTAAGGCTTTGTAGTTCTACAGTTACAGACTGTAGTCCATCTGTTTCTCTGATACTCTGTTACCCTGTTCTTCAGTGGTCAGGACCCCCATGGACCCTCACAGGGCAGGTACTATTTGGGTGGTGGGTCATTCTCAGCACTGCAGTAACACTGACATGGTGGTGGTGTGTTAGTGTGTGTTGCGCAGTGCTGCTGGAGTTTCTAAACACCTCAGTATCATTGCTGGACAGAGAATAGTCCACCAACCAAAAATATCCAGCCAGCAGCGTCCTGTGGGCAGCGTCCTGTGGGCAGCGTCCTGTGAGCAGAGTCCTGTGAGCAGAGTCCTGTGACCACCAATGAAGGACTAGAGGATGACCAACACAAACTGTGCAGCAGCAGATGACCTATTGCCTCTGAATTTACATCTACAAGGTGGACCGACAAGGTAGGAGTGTCTAATAGAGTGGACAGTGAGTGGACAGTGTTTAACAACTCCAGCAGCACTGCTGTGTCTGATCCGCTCGTACCAGCACAACACACACTAACACACCAGCACCATATCAGTGTTACTGCAGTGCTGAGAATGATCCACCGCCCAAATAGTACCTGCTCTGTGAGGGTCCATGGGGGTCCTGACCACTGAAGAACAGGGTAACAGAGTATCAGAGAAACAGATGGACTACAGTCTGTAACTGTAGAACTTCAGAGTGCGGCTATACAGTAAGTGGAGCTGATAAACTGGACAATCATAATGTCATAACGTTATGGCTAATCAGTGTATACCAGACAATTATATAGTTACCACAGTATAGTGCCGTACACTGAGTTCTAGCAAAAAAACTGTAGATAACTGGTGTGGTTTGCAGCTGTGCTATGACTGGATAGTGCAGCAGTGCTTAGCCAAACAGCGAACTGTGCAGCTGGCTCACCTGCTTCCATAAACAGCAAAAACACAAATCACATATAGTATCTAATAGTGAATCAGCATTTTCTCGGATTTCCATATTCAGTGCTGGTATATGAAGCCCTGCCCCCTTCGTAGGTCAACACAGCCACAGCAGCAGCTCTATTAAAGGATACAAATTTGCACGCTAAAGTTTAGCTCGATGTGAAGTTTCGCATCCAGAGATCTGATATGTCGAACTGCTCATTTGGCTTTAATGGCACGTCCGTTATCCCCGTCTTTAAAGCACCTTTAGGTTCAATGAGTTTCAATATGTGCTTCAATAGTTTGAGAAAATAAAACTGTCAATTCATTTTTTTTTTAAAAAACCTGATCTTCATACCAAAGAAGACACATAAAGTTGATAAATAGACACAAAGCACTGGGACCAATCAGCTTTAAGCTAACAAAACCTTGTATTTACTATAACCTTAATTAAAACTAAGCGAGTAAATGTAAGCCCTTAAATGGCCAGGACCCACTAGCATAAAGTTTTATTAAACACTTCTATAACTTAAGAATAGCTCAACTGGTTTGCATTAGGGTCCCTGTATTTACTGAATAATAAGGCTTAGTATGTAATATGCCTGGGATTTTAAGGGGTTATGTTTCCAAAACAAAAGCAAGCAGTGTCCACGCTTTTGACACGAGGTATACATTTGATCATAAGCATACCTTCAACACAAAATGTAGAACAGTGTTCATAAGGCTAAGCTACACCCTACATAAGCCTTTCATGACAACCAATATCTAGACATCTTATAAAGGCTTGTTATAAAGGCTTATTCCAACAAGCATCAATTTATGACAACTGATGTTTATTGGAAAAAAATGTTATGTAGGTTTATGTCAGTTATCATGAAAGGGTTATGTGGGTGCCTTAGGAACACTAGACTTCAGTAAAGTAAACTCATAAGCCTTTCGTGACAACTAACATAGAGATATTTATAGACACTTATAAAGGCATATTATATAGGCTTATTTCAACAAGCATCAATTTATGACAACTGACGCTTGTTGAAATAAAACTTCATATAGATTTATGTCAGTTATCATGAAAGGGTTATGTGGGTGCCTTATGAATACCAGACTTCAGTAAAGTAAACTCATAAGCCTTTCGTGACAACTAACATAGAGATATTTATAGAGATACTTATAAAGGCTTATTATAAAGGCTTATTACAAAGGCTTGTTCCAACAAGCATCAATTTATGACAACTGACGCTTGTTGAAATAGAACTTCATGTAGATTTATGTCAGTTGTCATGAAAGGCTTATGTAGGTGCTTTATGAGCACTACCCTTCATAAGGTAAACTCATAAGACTTTCATGACAACTAATATAGAGATATTTATAGACACTTATAAAGACTTGTTATAATGGCTTATTCCAACAAGCATCAATTTGTGACAACTGATGTTTATTGGAATAAAACTATGTAGGTTTATGTCAGTTTTCATGAAAGGCTTATGTAGGTGCCTTATGAATACCAGACTTCAGTAAAGTAAACTAATAAGCCTTTCGTGACAACTAACATAGAGATATTTATAAAGATACTTATAAAGGCTTATTATAAAGGCTTATTCCAACAAGCATCAATTTATGACAGCTGACGCTTGTTGGAATAATACTTTATGTAGGTTTATGTCAGTTTTCATGAAAGGCTTATGTAGGTGCCTTACGAACACTGCACTTCAGTAAAGTAAAAGCCTTTCATGATAACTGACATAAACCCACTCAAAGTTTTATTCCAACAAGTGTCAGTTGTCCTATACAGTTGGTCGCTCAGTTGGCTTATGTAGCCTTACAAAGTTACCATGTTTTGTAGCTGTAAGAACAACAATCTCTGCATAACTAATCAAATCTGCCAGCCTAGACCATGAACTGATTAATGTGCAGACATTTATTTTTACATAACTGAAAAGCAAGAATATTTCACGGAGGCAGGTTGTCTCCTGACAGATGGTGTACACATATGTTCATAAACATACTCTCAAACATTTGAGCAAGACTTTACTAAGGGGCAGTGTTCACAAGGCACCTTCATAAGCCTTTCGTGACAACTGACATAAACCTAGATAGATGTTTATAAAAATTCCTGATTGCTGATGGGAAATGACATCAAAATGAGCAAAACCTGCCTTCATGATGACTGATGCCTGTTAAGATAAGCCTTTATAAAAGCTTATGTAGGTTTATGTCATGTCTCATGAATGATGCCCTTTGTCTATCAACCTACAACATGAGGCAATTAATATGGATCTACTTTTTCTCACTTAATTGGAAAGTAATAGCGAGAAACCCTCGAAAGAAAGCAACCCTTTGCCTGGTCAGCGAAAAGGAACCCCCTCCCCTGTTTACAGTAGCTGAATCTGCTTTGGTGTGATGGATGAGTTATGGATTATGCGCTTCAGGATGTGCTTCAGTCTGTAACAGATGCTGTGGAGCATGTGTTGGCGTCTCTGTAACCAATAGCCATTGAATAATGGTGATCAGTCACTGGAGCGGCCCTCGTGCTGTCTTTACTCGATGAAGTGCTTTATTCAGGGCCAGATTGGAGGATGTCTGGCAGCAGGTCTTCTACCACCCCTACCCCTCCACTCCCCCCCTCCAACTCTCTCTCTCTCTCTCCGTCTCTGCCCTCGTCCTTCTCTCTTCATCTGGTTGGTGAATGGAGTCTTGCTGAGCTCAACTATCCATGTAAAGAGGTGGGCTGGTCCGTCCCAGTGGGAGAGAAGTGGAGAGGGAACTTGTTAGCTTCTCTGTCACTCTCTCTCTCTCTCTCTCACTCTCTCTCTCTCTCTCTCTCTCTCTCTCTAATGTGTGATTGCCCTGTCCCAGCAGGGCGGAGACGGAGGAGCAGGGGGAGGGCCAGAATTAATGGACATGTTTGTTTACCTATTTGTCCTTGACATGATCAATTGATCAGTGGGTTAATTCACTGGCACCATGGGGTCATTAAATTTCCATCTAAATTGCAAATGGATTTCTGGCCAGGCGTCCACCACAAAATCACCTCTCAACACCCCCCCACCCCCTGCCTCATATCCCACAAACAGGTTTACACAAATCAGCTGTTTCTCAGCTCATAACAAGCCTAACGTCAGGCTGTTTATGACCCACATGAGCAATGCAATGCTTTGTAAAGTGCTTTTGAAACGCTGTATGAACTTTTTTTCATACCATTTCTCTTTGGCGCCTGAGCTTAAGGTTAGAATTAGGCTTAAGTGTCCTTTTATATAGAGACAATCACATGTATGATACATATTGCACATGTTATCATTGTATACTGGTACTTACATGAACATATTGTTATAAAACCTTATATCTCTAAAATAAATGTGAGAAGGAAAAACATTCATTCATGGAATTTAATATATCCCAATTTATATATCCCAAGTAACTTTTGACTGTTTCCACTCTTCATAACATTTTAAAACAAGGGGTAGCTGGAGTTTTCAAATTATGCAAAAAAAATTTTTAAAGGCATTATTATTACATTATTATTAGGTAACTGTAATTACCTGCTAAAGATACACACTTAAAAAACTACAGTTCTTCTAGGGTTCTTTAGTAAAAAATATGGTTCTACATAGAATCATGAACAGTCATGAACACATCATGATTAAGGGGTTCTTTGCAGTGAGGAAGGGTTCTTCAGAATGATGGAGAATGTGCTGTAGATGGTTCTATATAGAACCTCTTTCGAAAAGAGATCCGTAAAGCAGCAAAAAAGGATTCTTACATTGTTACGATGTCAAGCCTGTTACAACAGAGGAACATTTTTGGTGCTATATAGAACCATTTTCAAAAAGAACCATCTACAGCACATTCTGCATCAGTCTGAAGAACCTTTTCACCATGCAAAGAACCGTTATTTGAGGGTGGGGGTTGGGCACTGAACAGGCCTTCTCAACTCATTTGACAACATCAGTGGTGATAATTACCCGTATCATGAAGATGTCAGTCATTTAAATGGCAGTTAATTTGCTTTTCATGCCCTCCCCTTACACACACACACACACACACACACACACACACACACATCTCTAGTCCATTGAGAGAAAAATGAGCTGATTCTGAGAAAAGCCTGGTGATTAAACAGCACTTTAGAGATTACAGTGAATGAGTACAGATTTGATATTTTGCAGTGTCCAGTCAAGAATACATTATATATATATATATATATATATATATATATATATATATATATATATATATACATACACGTCGATCAGGCATAACATTATAACATTATGATTATCCTTGTTTTTATCAGCTCCACTTACTGTATAGCTGCACTCTGTAGTTCTACAGTTACAGACTGTAGTCCATCTTTTTCTCTGATACTCTGTTACCCTGTTCTTCAGTGGTCAGGACCCCCATGGACTCTCACAGAGCAGGTACTGTTTGGGTGGTGGATCATTCTCAGCACTGCAGTAACGCTGACGTGGTGGTGGTGTGGTGGTGTGTTGGTGTGTGTTGTGCTGGTGTGAGTGGATCAGCAGCGCTGCTGGAGTTTTTAAACACCTCAGTGTCACTGCTGGACTGAGAATAGTCCACCAACCAAAAATGTCCAGCCAGCAGCGTCCTGTGGGCAGCGTCCTGTGACCACTGATGAAGGTCTAGAGGATGACCAGCACAAACTGTGCAGCAGCAGATGAGCTGTCGTCTCTGACTTTACATCTACAAGGTGGACCGACAAGGTAGGAGTGTCTAATAGAGTGGACAATGAGTGAACACAGTGTTTAAAAACTCCAGCAGCACTGCTGTGTCTGATCCACTCGTACCAACACAACACACACTAACACACCACCCCCACGTCAGTGTTACTGCAGTGCTGAGAATGATCCACCACCCAAATAGCACCTGCTCTGTGAGAGTCCATGGGGGTCCTGACCACTGAAGAACAGGGTAACAGAGTATCAGAGAAACAGATGGACTACAGTCTGTAACTGTAGAACTACAGAGTGCAGCTATACAGTAAGTGGAGCTGATAAAGTGGACAGTGAGTGTAGAAACAAGGAGGTGGTCATAGTGTCATGCCTGATCGGTGTATATGTATATATATACTTCATATAGGGTTTCTACTTATTTAACAACTTGTTTAGGTGCCTAAGACTTTTGCACTATAGATACACATATAGTGCAAGAGTAAACGTAAACAAGTTGTTAAGTAAGTAGAAATCCTATATAACAATAGAATAAATAGAAATAAGCATCAATACAATAAAAATGTACATAAATATCTTGTTTTCTACAACAACAATTACTACAAATAGTACCTTCTTTGAGAAGAGGTTTGGAAATAAGTATCATTTTCTCAGGTGTCCAAATCTTTTGCACAGTACTAAGCATATACATATTGATAAGTATTTACACTGTAATTCATCAAGGTACAAACAGTGTAGATGTTCCCTCAATGGTTCTACAGTGATTTTAAGGTCTGATTGTGAAGCTTAAATCAGATTTTCCAGGTGAAAAGTTGGTATTTGTTCCTTTTCATAACCGAATGTTTTAAAACAGAACAGTAGAATAAAAGCCTGGAGGCGAGGCGAGTCGGGGTGTGTGGAGTCAGTCCAGCTTAGAACAGATCATTTCAGTGGATTATGGTTCAGTTATGCTCCCTGAAAACGGACTGAGATGAACCCTTGAGGGTCCCACCCCAGTGACCAGAGGGGGACTGACCCAGAGATTACTACCTTTTTATCTGAGAGGGCAAAATAAACAACATATTATTACCAATTCTGCTAAAATATACAATATTAAGCATGTAAATCTAAATGTAACATTGTAATTTTTATATACTTTAGATAATCATAGATATTTAATTATGCAGTCAGATAATTTACATTTTCATTTAAATTACGTCCTGTATAGACAGATTTCAGTTTCAGTTTCAGTGTCAAAAATATAACAACAACCGGGCAAAAATAATGTAAACAATGTTTTTTCTCTCCACTAAACAAGGTGCATGCAGAACAATTTTTCGAAAAACTTTTCAAATTCAAATCATGCTAAAACATCTCCTCTTCGCCACTGTGGTGCGTAGTGGAAGTTTTGGCGCATTCCCAATTATCTTCCTATTTTGTTTAAACTCGGAGTAAAACATGACAGACAGGTTGAGTCTTGGTCTCTGGTTCAGCTCTGCTGGGCCATCATTGGACCTCATTAGCAGTTTCGTTAGGCCCCGTTAGCAGGTTCCCCAAGGCAGCTTCCAGAGGCTTGGTCATCAGTGTGTGGCGGCTGTTGTTTTTCTTGACATTTCCCCTCTCGCTCTGACACCCGTTGGCCCTGAGCCAGATAAAGTCCGTCCCCGCCGGGCCACTGATCTGATAACCCCCCTCATCCACCCTCTGATAACCCTTCACTAGCGCTACTGCTGACCCGATCAATGGCTGGAAATTTGATCTCCATCAAGCAACCCGCCCCCAAACACCCCCAGCGCTGTGAGTCCTGCCACTACTGACATTAGTCAAGAACCCCGTTGAACTTTGACCTCTCCCACTTGGCCCTGTTATTGATTTTTCCATTTCTTTTTGCCACCTCATCGTGCCACCTCAATCCGGATGAAAGAGGCAAAAGGGAGAATTAGCGAGCCAGACAGGAGCGAGACTCGGCGGATATATGGCACAATCGATGGAGGGCGAATTCGAGCTTACTGTAGCAGAAAAAAAATGTAGACAGGTAAAATGGCTGGAGGCCTGAGTGATAAGCAGTAATGGAAAACACAGCATTTTCAGCCATCAAGCTGCTAACATCCCAGAGAGGGTTTTCTCAGCGCCAACCTTGATTTGCAGCACAGAAAAACAGCCAGAACTTCCCGTTTCAAAGGACGACGCAGTCACTGCTGCATGAATAGCTTTGCGCTGTGTTCCTCGGCCTCTTGCCCCTCGCTTTTTGCCCTCGGTTCAAGTGCACTTGTTGCGTTGTGGCACAGTCTACATCCCTCGTGTCACATGGCCCAATTGGTCGTGGCACCTGCTTGGCCAAATAATGTTAGTCATGCCTCTCCTGGCTGGCTCGCCTGAGAGAGCGTGGCCACGATTGGAAGTATTTGCCGAGGAAATGCACCACGCAAGCTGATTAGTGTCATACTGCAGTTCCTCTGAGCTCATATTTACTGCAACCTCACAGCACCCAGACGGCTCACGGCGAGGGACCAAGCGTGTCCGCAAAAAAGAAACACAGGCTCTTTCCTCGTATATCGCTTCTTTATTTGAGATCCTTCAGAAAGCCCTGCTTGTCCGTTCTTATTGTTTTTGGTGAAAAGATCTCTACATATAGGCTCTGATTTGCTGATATTCTATTGGAAGTCTAACCCACAGTTCTCTCTGACAAGGCTTGGAATAATCCAGTTCTGCTTCTCTCACACTAGATCAGGTTCAGGGATTTAGCTTGAAGTGTTGGGTGGTGACACAGATCCGCAATCACTTTTAAAAGGAAATTTCCTCCTTCCGTTCCCTCACGGCATTCTTTCGTCCTGCTGCTGAAGATATTGCTTAGAAAATGATTAGGGTCCTCTAATCTTCACTTATTTTCCTTAGACTTTAAGAAACCTCTAAATATCCTAAGGGGATTACTTCATTCATAATTGATTGACTGCCTTTTTTTTTTTACTTCAAAGTGGTTGAATCAAAGTATGGCGCACCAGTGGGATGGGACTGCAGCTAGGGGGGCAATGACAAACGACGATGCAAGTATGAGGCTGATCCCGAGATGTTGGATAATAGGTTCTCATTAAAGTGTCTTTAGAAAAAGGGGACCCAAGTGAACCAATGAGGAAGCTTGCTTTAGGGAGGTGGACCAAGGGAAGTACCTTCATTTACCCTACTTAAAAATAGGCCACAGATTTTCCACAGGCTTTGTGGACATCCCAACGTGTTCCTAGTTGCAGCCTCTTTCTTCTTGTGGAGTTTTCTTTCTTCAATGTCAATCCAGGCATTGTCCCCAAACACTGTCCACCGCTGATTGACACATGATAAACTGGTGGAAGCATCATCGTTACACAGCTCTGCAATCGATTAGACACCGCCTCCTTAACGCCCGATGAAGTGAACTCCAGATGGACCTCAGGAAGGCCTCTTGCCGCATATGCTCACCAGAGACATTAATATCTCCAAATCCCTGACCATGAAGGAGCTGGAGCAATTTTATGTATGGGCTCCTGCTTCCACTCTCTTCAGTTTGTCCCGTAAGCCACTCCTCACACCTCTCCAATAATCCCAACCAGCAACGGGATTCTGCAATCTCACCCACCCAGAGCTGTGGATTATGGGGACCCTGGATTTACTTGCACCCGACAGACACCCACCGGCACCCCACTGGCTCTCAGTGCCCATATCAGAACGGTCCCCATCCAATTGGCCTTCATTAGAGTGATCCGGAGGGGGTTTGCTGGAGGCAAATCCCTCAAGCCATGAATGATAAAGAGCCTACCGCGCCGATCGGCTCTGAGTATATGGGTCCTGACAGTGAGGACTATCCTCTCTCTTCCCTGGGCCACTATCAGCCTGGGACCAATACTGATCATAATCCTCTTAACTGGCTGCCTTATTAACCAATCGTCCCATTAGACATGAAAGAGGGGCCCGACCAGTGGGGGCAAATCCTCCCCACCCGAAAAAAATCACGTCTATACCATCCCCCCTCCTTCCTCCACCCACCCTCGGCCCATCTGCACATTTCGTATTCCACATTTTTTGGGTTTTATAGTCTTATGACTCGAGCGTCTAAGTCGGTCTGTCAAACAGACACTTGACTCTAATGGACTTCGCTCATCACGCTGTTCTGCCAAGCCACAGCTAAATTGAATTTTAATTAAGACATTTCCATGCAGATTATGGAGCTTCTTTTCCTTCCTAATTAAATCTTGCTAGTCTATTTTATTTTTCTTATATCCAGCACATATAAGCCCTGCAATAACTGCTGTTTGGCTGGCTTATTTAGCCAAAGGATGAGCCATAGAAAGGACTTTGGTCATCTCCACTGATGCGCACTAATAGGAAGTGTCAGCTGATTGTTTTAAATGACAAGTCGTCTCCTCCCCTACTTCTCCCCACGGCCTTCTCCCCTCCTCCCCAGTCCCTCCCTTTTCCCTCCTCAGTCGTTCCCCCGTGCACCCTCTCTCCTCTCTGGGGGCAGATTAGCCACAGTTCCCCTGTTCCTCTTTAATTGATATTTATGTAATGGAGGCCTTGGTTTCCACCCTTTTCCCAGAGAGAGTCTGCAGCTCTCTGCGGTTCTCGTGTCTCCAAAGGCTTCAGATTCAAATGGATATTAGACTTACAATTATAAGAGACCCCAATGTCCACTGTGGGAGCACGCAGGCTGCATGTGTTGACTTGTTAGTGGCTCGGCACGGCATGAAAGCGTGGTTGGCTAACAGCAAACGTGTCTGACGGCACCTCTATGGACCTGAATCTGTGGGTTGAAGTCAATTAATGCAAGACTGCCTGCACTTTTTGCAAACTAGGGCCAATTATGTATTGTAGGTTCTTGGATTGGTTCTTTTTCTAGACCTTATAATGCGCATATGCAACAAAAATATACTGAAAGCACTCCTGTCATCTGGCAAGGTATGCATTTTTAAAATACTGCTAACTTGGTACATTTTATATGAATTATTTGGTCCATACGATATCAATAATTCTTAATTGTTGGGATTATTCCATGCCGGTTCGCCTAGAATGTGCATAACACATCTCTCAGTAACAAGAAAAAGAATATAGTGCATCTCAACAGGACACCTTTGGTAGAATTTCTTTTTACAGATTTACCATTAATTTTTTTTTATTGTTCTTCTTGGTGAAATACATACATTTTAAAAATTTACTAAATCATGGCATCAAAACACATGGAATTGTTTTATATGTGAATGAGACAAAACTGTTCTTGTTCAAGAACAAAGCTTGAAGGAAATAATTGTATATTTTCTAAGAAAATATATAAAAAATATAGATTTTTAATTGTGAATGTTGAACTCATGGTGCGGCTTTCAATATTGTACGCAGAAGTTAATAGTTCATAAGTTTGATAGAAATTAGGAAATACTATATACAGTCATATGCAAAAGTTTGAGACACGCTTGGTCAAATGATGTTTTGATGATTTTCAAGTGAAAATGAGTTACACAGAGAACACACTTATTTATGACATTTTGTGCAAATTTTAGTGCACAATTTTAAAAATGTTTGGAAGAAAATAAGATATAAAATGTTTATAAATCAGTGTTTTACTTTTCCTCTGAATAAATACAAATAAATAGTCAGTGCGTATTAAAATGTGCTGAAGTGTGTTCTCTGTAGAGGATGTGTTAAATTGTTTTCATTTATTTTCATTCCAGAATCAACAATACATGTAATTTGATCAGGGGTTCCATAATCTTAGCCTATGACTGCAAATTTTGTTTGTAAAATCTCTAAGAATTACTTTGAATGCTGCCTATATTCAATATCAAAGATGCACAATCTGACAAAAAGTACATATTCGAATGCTTTCGCTTGTTGTGAGGATGTATTAACCTGAAACTAGTTGATTTACAGTGAGGTATTAGGGGTATTCTTAGTGTTGTATTCATACGCAGTAAATATTTCAGCTCAGGTCAGTTATTCTGAAAGCAGTTCTCTCAGTAGCCATGTTTACGTGCAGCCTAATAATCCGTTAATAATCCAACTAATAGCTCAATCAGAATAGAATACGTCCATGTAAACACCTCAATCGGAATACTCTAGTCCGATTGAGGCCATTTGGAATACAGTTTCTATCCGATTGATCGAGGTGGGTAATCCTGTAAATAATCCGTTAAATAGAAGAATAATATCCATGTAAACGCCTGTATCCGATTACATTCCCTATCGGAAAGTCTAAGTCCGTTCTGCATGTGCGTCGCGTCACAGTGAGAGTTTATACCGTTCAACACGGCGGAGCAGAAACTGGTCTGCAGAGGAGACGAAGTTCATGCTCTGATCTTTAAAAGACGGCGGTGGGACGGACGTCCAGCTTATGTGTCTCAGAACACGACGTCTTCCTCTCGGCCTTCTTTAATAAGGACGTGTGAAGGACGTTTTCCTGAGTCTGACGTCATTTTAAAGCAGTTAAACACACAATCACTGCTCACTGCTGCTCATCTCACTCTGACTGGACTCACGTGATGCTGGTTGTCATGGTAACGTTCACTCTAAGTGGTTCTCTATGTATGCGCATCATTTTGGATCAGATTACTTGTAGTGAGCATGTAAACAGATTTTCATCAGGTACAGTGAGAATAAACACCTCAGTCTTAATCTGTAATCGGAATGAAATCAATCAGATTGGAGAAAATCTTTGCATGTAAACACAGCCAGTGTTGATGCGTCAAAGTTCATCACTAAAAATGAACTGCAGTAGTTTTGTATGATTGCATTAATGAAACTGAAGTTTTAGCTTGAATACTTTTCAGGGAAATCCATGAACAGGCATGAGGTGAGTTGGCAGGGAATGGCCCTTATAAATAGATGGAGATGTTTTATGACGTATGTGAATTTGGTAAAGAAGGTTTTCATCTTTTTTCAATGAAGAAGAAAACATGCGGATGTAAACCTGTCAATACTGGATGTAAATCAAGTTTAAATGTAAATCATTATGTCATAACAAGGTTAACCATTAAAGGTCTGAAAGAACTTTTGGATTAGCTCGTTTAAATTAAATTCCATTAGGTTCCTGTGGTCAGGGGCAAGAATGGCTTAACTCCCACTGTGAAGTTGAGTCAAGCGATGACTCCCTCTGGACAAACAAGATCTGGTCAACTGGGTGTTTGCTCAGCTTGTAGCTGTAATAATCCTCACAAATGCCCATAAATCGGGGGTATTAATGATAATTCTCAAATCCTGCTTTAGCTCAAACATCTACAAGGCACTGAGAGGAATGAGCTAAACAGCCGCATCCTGATTGTTTTGCTACAGACAAGCGTTTCTCACATGCCTTAAAGTTTAATATGATCACATGATCTGTGAATTCTCTATAAGCAGGTATAATCATGCATAATTTCCTATACAATGACTTTTACCCTGTGCATTATTATAAGCTGCCCACAAACCTCTGCTGATGAGCTCTGGACCTCCTCACAGGATCACAGAGTTCACCTTTAAAGTGGTCAGGAGAGGAAAAACACCTTCACACTCAACAAACTGTCAAAGTCAACAGGTAGAGGAGAGCATGGCTCAGGAGAGGAGGCCCAGCGAGAGACAGGGATTAGATCAGAGAGTCAGATGGTAGAGGATACAGGGATTTGTAGGCTTATCATAAGGGATCATATGTAGGGTTAAGACATGGTGTGTAGTGTTTTGACTCAGGGTGACCAAATAATCAATGTAAACAATCAAAAAATGCCTGTTTACCAAGGGAAAAAAGACCGTTTACAGTATGGGTGCACTATGGCATCAAAGTTATATCAATATTGGCAGGTAATTAAAAAAAATAATCAACATTGGACCAAAGTTTAGATTTCAGTAATATCAGATAGTTATTCTAAAGTATAGGTGGCACTGAGTAACTCTAAAACGTAGTATTTGTAATTAATTTGAATATATTTGTGATTTTTTTTTCTATAATGATAATCCTGATAGATTTACTCCTATTTTCTACACTTTATACATATTTATGTGTCGGCATCTACAGATATATACATGAAAAACATATGACATTGGAAATGGCCCCTAATTTGCAGTCCTGTCAAAAAGTATGTTATGCATTTAACAGTATATACTGTACACAGACTGTCAGCTTCTCAAGGAAATCTGCAGACATGACCCCAAAGTTCAGTCTTAGAAGCTGGTTTGATCTTCTGAAGTAATCAAACCCATTCATTGGTGTTGAGGTCTGGGCTCTGGGGTGGTCAGGTCCCTTGTTTGAGATCCTCCTTGTTTGAGGTTCTTCTTGATCAGCTACACGTCTTTTCAGACCCACAGCGCTGAAAAGGTGGAAGGATGGACAGAAACGCCTGTGGACGTTTTCAGATCTGAAGCAGCTTGATTTTCTCCTCTCTCTCACAGATGAAAGCCTCAAGTGCTGTTTATCTGATGGGGTCAGTGTTGGTGTCTACCAGGTCTTCCAGGTGGTTGTTAGGAGCCCCAAACAGCCCCATTACCGCTGTAGCTTTTATTCGGTTTTTGAATTCCAGTTGAGGAAACTGCTGTTTTGTTCACTTCCTTTGATTTTCTCCTTCCTTGCAAGTGGGTTTACTTATATCTGATTTACGTAGACATATCTCCTAAAAAAATAAAAATAAACAACTTGTACTTAATGGGTATTTTGACTGGAACTGACCTCTACATAACATGATGCATATGAAAAAGGCAAGTACTGTATTAGTCTCAAAGAACAAATCAATGTGCTTTCATGAAATGTAAATCAGAGGTGACTTTACGGTCGTGTCCTTTTTCCTGCCTTGTAAATTCCTCATATACATTCTCTTAGCCCTAAACCAAGCTCATGTGTGTTGACTCCATTATCAAGACCATGTGGAAATGTGACGCCTACATTTTAAATGCTTGCAATGGACTTCACTGCCCCTGCCTTTCTGACCGCCGCTCTCTCAGACAGACAGGTACAGTGCACAGAATGTCTTGGCACTTGAAGCGCTAAACATTAAAGTATTCAGTGGAAGTACTATAAGATTTCACAAACCCTTGATAAATTCCTCTAAGCCCTGATGATTATAAGTGGAACGGTGTTCTGAGTTACCTGACAGTAGTTTTCAGTAGGATTCAAGGCCGTCAAACGCTGTAATGCTCCGGTCACATTTTCAGTAGTGCATTCAGGCAGCCCAAATGGCATGACTGTTCATTCTTAGTGGTATAACCGACCAGGGCATGATGCCTCAAATGTTGGCATGAATTCACACATGTTGACTGCATTTCTTACTGGAAAATGAATGATTACCAGAAGAGAGCTTTAGCAGATCTTGCTTTTTTAAGGTGGAAAAAGGCAGTAGGATGCTCTGTACTGTAGAAATACAGGTTCTGTGTAGGTATATATTTCAGTCATCAAGGTACAAACACTGTTTTAAGGTCTGATTGTGATCCTTAAATCAGTTCCTCCAGGTGAAAAGTTGGTATTTGTTCCTTTTCATAACCGAATGTTTTAAATCAGAGCAGTAGAATAAAAGCCTGGAGGCGAGGCAGGGTGTGTGGAGTCAGTCCAGCTTAGAACATCATTTCAGTGGATTCTGGTTCAGTTATGCTCCCTGACTGAAGGTACTGAGGACTCTTGAGGGAACCCCCCAGTGACAAGAGGGGCACTGCCCCAGTGACAGTTTACTAGCTTTATCTCTGAGAGTGTACTGGGTTCATCTGGAATTCAACAATGAGATGTTTGGCATCCAAGACTCCCAGAAAAACAACATTTGCTTCTTTCACCACTGCGGTAGATGGTAAAAGTTGGGAAAGTTGAGCTGTTGACTGATTGCTCCACTTACCACAGCAGTCTGTGAAACATTGCTACTGGCAGGGACAGAATTTTTTGTTGTGACAACATTGAAAACAGTGGAATATCTGGTTTGCCATCAACTGTCCATCACCAACTTGTGAACGCAGCATTAGACTGTACAACTGCTAGTCATGTAGTAGCATTGAGTTCTGCTTCAAAATATTCCCACCACCAAAACAGTCCTCTCTGTGGTTTAGTTTTGGAAACATTTGGTTTAACATTTTAAGACATTAGGTAAGTTTTGGTAGTGTTATGCAGCAAAAAAGGTCTAGGATCACTCAAAGATCGCCAAAGTCTTTAGTCTTAAATTCCAAGTCAGTTAAAAGTCTGAAATGTGTTAGTAATCAGTTAAATAGGAAGATAATCAAACACTTTTTTGACTTAAATGCTTTAGTTTCACTGTTATTTTGCTATTGTTCAGTTTAGTAGAAGCTATTTTCTAGTATATCAGCCCTTTTCCCTTTCATACGATGGTGCTACCAATGTGTTTGCACATACTGTACGTATGGAGGTTAACAGAGGGTCAAATCTGCATCTAGGCGTGCAGTGACGTCATTGGCGACTCGGTGGTCCGTTAAGCCGCTTTAGGAAAATTTCGGAGAATGTGTGATTGTGTGTAGTGTGGGTGTAAGAGGCCAGGCTGTCAAGACAAGAGGCTCACCACGTTTGTCTTTGAGGATCGTCAGGAAGTGTTGAAGGAGTATGTCATCACCCGGGATGGTGGTGTTTAGGGCAGGAGTGAGAGGAGGAGGGATGGGGTTTCGCTTGACCTGAAGCAAAGCTCTCCTTCATTTCTGTTCTCTTCTTCAGCCGGGAGTCCGGGAGTCGGGAGCAACCTGACAGGACAGTGTGAGTGTTAATATTTACCCCTGCTGAAGAGGCTGGATACGTTCCCTTTCTTTTTTTTCAGTGTTTATTTACTCAAGTGGTTCATCTTTTTGCTGGCTTGAAGTACAAAGTGTTATACAGCGCATACATTAAACAGGTTTTCATCCGTCTTTATAAGATGTCAAAATAAAAGCCAGTGCTACAGGCTTAAATATCGAACAATACCACAATGAGCAATACAATAAAAATAAAACAAACCAAAAAATGTCATAAATACACACACACACACACACACACACACACACACACACAAACACACACACATTCTAAGCCGCTTCTCCCTCAGGGCCGCAGGGGGTGCTAGATCCTATCATTGGGTGGAAGGCAGGATACACCCTGGACAGGTCACCAGTCCATCGCAGGGCAGACAGACATACACATTCACACCTAGGGGCAGTTTAGCATGTCCAATTGGCCTGACTGTGGACTGTGGGGGGGAACCGGGAGAACCTGGAGGAAACCCACACAGACACGGGGAGAACACACAAACTCCACACAGAGACCGTGGTCGTCCGGCCAGGGAATTGAACCCAGGCCCTCCTTGCTGTGAGGCGACAGCGCCACCATAAATCCCACCGCCCATGTCATAAATAAAATAATAAAGATAAATAAAGATTTTTGGGGTAGTCATTTAAGTTATGTGCTGTGACATCATCATAAGCTAAAGGCATGGCTAAACAACATCATATTTTCATTAATGTTGGTTAACTTCATAATGCTGGTGTTTTTTCTTCTAGCTAATTATTTTAAATCGCTTATTTAGCTACCTAAACGTACCAGTTACCAGATAATTGGTGCAAAGTCAGTTAAAAAAAAGTGCTTTAAAAAAAAAAGTTTTCTGCCTTTTAAATCTCAGGCTTAAGACTAAAACCCTTTTGCTTTGAGTGACCCTAAATACCTTAATTCTACATATTTCATTAAAATAACCAATTTAATGTTCCATTTTGTCATCGAAACACTATAAAAACTCTACCAAAGGTTTAGTTGCCGTTTCCATAGTGACAATTATAGCTCATTTAAAGCAGAGCTCAAAAACACAGCCAGTACGTGACCAGCAAACACAGCTTTGAACAGCGGTTCACACAGAAAATCGTCATATTTCACATGAAAAGACAAAAACTGTTAATTGCAGAAAATACATGTTTCGGTAATGATAGTTTTTAATGTTGCACACTGATTTTCAGACTTTAGGGTGCATTTATTTCAAAATAATGGGATTTAACTGCGCACTACGTGGCTATAAGAGGCAGGCATGCAGTCTCACTTATCCCTGTAAAATGCAGGGGTGTGGCTAAAATAAGGCCCCACCCATTTACTAAAAATCTATTTTAAAAAAGTATTATGTAAAAATTAAGCTATGATAAATCAAAATCTTTTAGCTTCATTAACTTTTAAATAAATCAATAATAATAACATCCATCCATCCATCCGCTTCTCCGTCAGGGGGTGCTGGAGCCTATCCCAGTGGTCATCGGGCGGAAGGCAGGATACACCCTGGACAGGTCGCCAGTCCATCGCAGGGCAGACATGCAGACACAGACAGTCACTCACACCCAGGGGCAATTTAGCATGTCCAATTGGCCTGACTGCATGTTTTTGGACTGTAGGAGGAAACCGGAGAACCCGGAGGAAACCCACGCAGACACGGGGAGAACATGCAAACTCCACACAGAGAGGACCCCGGTCACCCGGCCGGGGAATCGAACCCAGACCCTCCTCGCTGTGAGGCGACAGCACTACCCACCATGCCATAATAATAACATATGTATGTTAAATCATTTTAAATGTATTATTTTCAGAAGGATGCTAGCTAGTTCAGTTCCTGTCAGTGTTTCTCACTGCCCACCTTCTCATTTATGCACAATATTTTGGAGCACTTCAATGCAGCCTCCTCAAATCCTCTTTTCTCTCAGCACTACTTTTGTTTTTTTCCACTTTTTGCCACTTCTGTCCATTTTCACAGGGTTCATGCATGAGACGCTGCATTGGTCAGCAATGCAAATAGTAGTGCGCTGTCTAGAGCCCATTTAATGGCTTTCATAGGTGGATGATGACGAAATTCTTTCCTGCTGATATCATGTGATGTTAGGTAAACTTGTACACTTTGACATCAATCCTAGATCAGCAGTTCTGAGATTCCTCATGAGTTCATTGTTCTTGGTTCTTTGTCTCGCCCTTGGCTTTTTCACCTGGATTGAGTGAGCATTAGCCATAAAAACAGCGATAGGTTCTTCATCACTGCTTGGGCTTCCCAGATAGCTGGATAGTCTCTATAAGTCTAGGGATGCAATATGGTGGTTGAGATATTCAAAGTGAGCCGGGGGATTCCCTGGGCCGGAGAGATTAGGCCTGGTGGTGAGCGCTAAGCTTTTTATAGCAGTGTCACCGTGTTGTGTAGGTTCCATCCCACGAGGTGACTGACCATAAACCCCACTGACTGATCTAACAGTGATATCTTCCATTCAGCAGCTGGATCAGCATAGCTCAGTCTGAGAGCACTCTGTATTAAAGGTGACACCTCTAATCACTGGCCTGAATCAATGATCTTTGTTTCTCAGTATTAACCAGGAATTCTACCAATTTTCACAGATTTCTGCATAACTAAATGGCTAAGATGTAGACGAAGGCATTCCGAGTGGTTCGCTGTGAAATGCTCCGTTCAAGAGAAACTTGCTGAGTCGGAATTGCTCAAAGTGGTGGTGATAGGAACCAGACGTCCACCTCTAAAAGCTCTGAAAGCTATCACATGAAATGATCATGCATACACTACCTGATGTCTGAGATATTGATTATGATAGTTTTGAGATATTTTTGGCTTTAAAACCCAAATAACCACCCCCCCCCCCCGATTTTCCACTATATAACGTCTGGTTCACTGGTGGTTCTGGATGGTAAATAAAATGACTATATTTGTGTTGTGGTTGGTTAGTGTAGTGGTTAACACCTCTGCCTTCTACACTGTAGACTGGGGTTCAATCCCCCACCTGGGCGAACACCCTACACTATACCAATAAGGGTCCTTGGGCAAGACTCCTAACACCACCTTGGCCTACTTGTGTAAAATGATCAAATTGTAAGTCGCTCTGTATAAGAGCGTCAGCCAAACGCTGTAAATGTAGTCATGGCCACCCCTGGTTCCCATCACCACTGTAAAGAAATCTGAACCATTTCACACCAAACCCACTCTAAATCTCCGTGTTTACATCTCAATAATTGAATGATGTAGAATTTTTTAAAATCTGTGCTTCTAAACTCCACAGGTTTCTCTGGAGAGTCTCTCAGAATCATCACATTAGGTTTCATTGTTCTGTTCCATCTAACTGGCAAACCTATTTGTCCATGCATTAAATTGATATGATTCAGGTGTAGAAGCAGAAGTGCGGCGTTCAATTTACTTTATTTCGTCCAATGTTTTTATTTAAGTGCACATTATTTAATCATGCACACTTTTGAGACTTGATTTCTGTGAACTGTAAAACGCATGTCTATATTTTTTAGCTCATTTAATGTAGTAGAGTCATCATGTTTGTTGTATTTCAATTCTTTAAGTATTGTCATAATACTCACTTCACTGCTAAAGGTTGGTTGGGAAAAGGGTTAAATTCTTGAAACACCCCCCCAGAAAATCCAGTCGGGATGTTTTTTTCTCTGTGGTATCTAGGTAGATTCAGCTGAGTGAGCTCTCCCATTGGTCAGGACTTCAGGAGCTGGACTGAAGGCTTCACACTTAGATTAACGACCAACATAATTAGGAAGCGACTGAGGAATCAACTAATTCCATCCATCCATCCATCCATTTTCTAAGCCGCTTCTCAATTGCACCAGGTTTGTAACTATGGATCTAACGTAAGTTCTAGATATATCCCTAACTGTAAACATGAGCCGCAGTCTAAGCAGTGTTTCAGGTAGTTGCTAGGAATGGAAAACAGCGGCGGCAGCTGTAGGTCAGGACTCTTTCCTGAGAGAGTCGCTGTAAAATGGATACATACAAGCTCACATGTATATTAATATCTGTTACATCCTCAAAATATTGGTAGCCCAAACTGAAAGTTGTGACAGCAAAGGTTCACCACTGAGTAAATACAATCAGTAAACGCATCACACTTTATGTAAATCAGTTGAACAATCGACAAATCAATGTTTCTACTGTTAGAGTAGATACCAATCACCTATGCTTATGACATAAACACCAACTAACTATGAATTGTCTTATGAATCAAAATACATGAACTATCGATAGTTAATCTGTTGCTACATTTGTGCAGGTATTTCTCAAACTCTAAGTTGCCTACAGGATTTTTTATGTTGTAAGTCTCTAATTAGATGTTTTTGAACAGCAGCCATCCAAATATGCAGGTTGATCAACTCACAAATCTGGAATCGACAGCACTTTTCACTACAAAAACCTAAACAAAAAGTGCCTGGCATGCTTCTGGAGTCTATTTAAAGCAGTGATGACTTGCTTAAAGTAAAAATGAAATCCTTTGCTCAGCTCTAAGCTAGTCCCTTGAAAAAAAAAAGACCTTATCTAGTCGATTCAAAAGTCTGCTCGCTCTCTGAGAAGGGATTTCGGCTTGCGTTCTGGGAATATCAGCGGCTGCCAATTGCCATAATGGCTTCTAATTCCAAATTAATTCAGTCTAAATGAACTGTCAGGAGAAGATTGATCTGTTGTAAGGGGCGCCTTGATGAGCAGCGTCTTGGGACGGGGTGATTAGCTGCCAAGGCCCGGCTCACCCCGACACCGCCTGGGGCCCAGACACAGAGAAGCAGGCGGACACTGGGGTTGTGTTTAAGAAGAACCTGGATAAGAGCTGGGATAATGTTTGTGGAGTGGTGAGGAGAAATGAACAACTACTGAGGCCGTTTTAGTGCTGTTTTTATTACCCAGCGCTTACTGGTTATATGGTTTACTGTACTGAACATGTAAATTGTCTGTACTTGTTGTCTGTTGAGTGTCTGATCTCTCGTATGAAACACAGCGCTGTGGTTCCATGTGAATTTTATTTCATCCCTCACTCAACATATTTACACCGATCAGGAATAACATTCTGACCACCTCCTCGTTTCTCCGCTCACTGTCCACTTTATCAGCTCCACTTACTGTACAGCTGCACTCTGTAGTTCTACAGTTACAGACTGTAGTCCATCTGTTTCTCTGATACTCTGTTACCCTGTTCTTCAGTGGTCAGGACCCCCATGGACCCTCACAGAGCAGGTCCTGTTTGGGTGGTGGGTCATTCTCAGCACTGCGGTAACACTGACGTGGTGGTGGTGTGTTAGTGTGTGTTGTGCTGGTACGAGTGGATCAGACACAGCAGTGCTGCTGGAGTTTTTTAACACTGTGTCCACTCACTGTCCACTCTATTAGACACTCCTACCTCATCAGTCCACCTTGTAGATGTAAAGTCAGAGACGACAGCTCATCTGCTGCTGCACAGTTTGTGTTGGTCATCCTCTAGTCCTCCATCAGTGGTCACAGGACACTGTTGGCTGGATATTTTTGGTTGTTGGACTACTCTCAGTCCAGCAGTGACACTGAGGTGTCTGATCCACTCACACCAGCACAACATCAGTGTTGCTGCAGTGCTCCATCCACCATGGGGGTCACCTGTGAGGGTCCATAGGGGTCCTGACCACTGAAGAACAGGGTAACGGAGTATCAGAGAAACAGATGGACTACAGTCTGTAACTGTAGAACTACAGAGTGCAGCTATACAGTAAGTGGAGCTGATAAACTGGACAATGAGCGTAGAAACAAGGACTTAATATTACGCCCGATTGGTGTACATTTACATTCATGGCATTATTATCCAGAGCGACTTACAATTTGACCAATTCACACAGGTCTGCAATGGTGGTGTTAGGAGTCTTGCCCAAGGACTCTTATTGGTTTAGTATGGAGTTTTTGTCCAGACAGGGGATTGAATCCCAGTCTACAGCATAGAAGGCAGCGGTGTGACCCACTACACTGTACCAACATTTGGCCATGATGAGGAATAACGATGAAGACTGACTCGAGTTTGTCCCATTAATTTTCACCAAAGTCATATTTCTAAGACAGCTGTTGTGGAGGAACGATGGAAGATCTGCGGTGGATCTAGACGAGTAAAGGCCAGAACATACTGACCTAGCAAACACCAACAGACTCAGACAAACGAGTGTTCACCCCATTCACAGTGCTCTTCCCTCATCACATTCTTCTGTAATGGTCTTTACCTTATTCACAATGTTCTAGGATGTTCTCTTCCATCCCCACTGTTCTACTATTTTCTCCCCATTTCCACTCTTCTTAGATGCTATTCCCCATCCCTACTTTTCCATTTTGTTCTTCCACAGTCACCACATCCTAGAGTCTTCTCACCCATTGCCGCTCTTGTGAAACGCTCTACCCTATTATCACTGTTCTGCAATACTCTACCTTAAACCCGCTGCTCTAGAATATTCTTGGTACTCATGTGTTCAAAAGTTTTCTTACTCTTTTCCCATTCATCCAAAATCTTCTCCTCATTCACACCATTCTAGGGTGTTCTTCTCCCATTCCCACTGTTCTAGAAAATTCTCCCCATTTACAACATTTTGCCCTCGTCACACAATTCCAGATCGTTCTTTCTTGGTCCACTATTTTCTCCTAAAATGTTTTTCCCATTCATTGTGCTTTCTCACCCATTCAGGCTGTTCTCCCACATTTACACCGGTTTCTTTTGTGACGTTGGTTCTTATTCTGGAACAGTATAAAGGCCATGGTCACTATAGCAGGGCTGCCCAAAGTGAGGCCTGCAAAGGTTACTCTAAGCCCACCACCTCATCCAATCAGAAAACATTTTTATGTTCATTATAAATTGTTTTAGTTTTAAAACATGTAACGTAATATGAGAGGTTTTATATTTTTGTCTTTTTAAAAGCTCGCCACAAATATTGCACCCCGGCCACTTTTCATGCATATATTCAGAGGTTATATCTATGGCCCTGTGACCCGAAAGTTGCTGGTTCTATCCTCTGAGCCGCCAGTACATGACCAAAGTGCCCTTGAGCAAGACACCTAACTCCCAACTGCTCCCTGGGCACCGTGGATAGGGCTGCCCACCATGTAGGACAAGTGTGCTCACTGCCTCCCTAGTGTGTATGTTCACTAGTGTGTATGTGGTGTTTCAGTGCACAGATGAGTTAAATGCGAAGGTACAATTTCCCTGTTGTAGCACTAAGAGTCACATAATTTTAAACCTAATCTTAGTCTTAATCTTACTTTATTTTATCTAAATATCTCTTTGCTTGTTTTAATTATTCTGCAGGACTTCCAAGTTGGTGAGCTTCGCGTGATACAGCCTACTGTAGGACAATGACCATGACTTTCATACTCTTAACATTTCATCCATTTGATCCCTATTTGTGGAGTGGTGAGAAGAAATGAGCATCTCATTAGAAGCTTTGTTCCTTTGCATTTTCACCAGATTCATATTATCCAGTACAGTTTTTTAAGATGTTGTGGAGGCATGGTGGTAGATCTTCAATGCTTTATGAGGAACATCTTTCTGAAGCTAGACTGTAGTGGGCAAATTCGCTGTTATAAAAGTCTTTCAAACCCTTTTTGATATTCTGGAGAACTTACAAGCTGGAGGGCTTTGTGTTTTTTGCCTTACAACCCACTTTTGAGGGAACGGCCATGACCTTCACGCAACAATTTACCCACTGAAGCTCCAACCTTGACCAAATTCAGTGGGTCCCTGACCTCCTGTGTGAATATGATGCCCAGGCCTCATCATATCAGAGCGTAAGTCTTCACCTATGGCTTCTCTTCGCTGATGATGAATTTCACCCGAGTTGCATGGCGACATCACCTCTGACTCTGGTGCTTATGGAAATGGCATTGAGATCGTTTGGCCACTTTCACGAGAAGTCTTTCAAAGTCACAAAGGTGTCCTCCAGCAGAGAGTTTGGGGCTTTTGCATTTCTTTCGAAAGCTTGCTTACTGCAATGTCCTTTACTTCCTTCATGGATAGCTAATAAGATATCGCATAATAGATTTCTAGCCTTTGAATGGGATATGCATCGGAATGGATGGAACAGGTTGCTGGGAATAATTATAATTAGACTGGGAAAGAAAAAATCCCAACTTTTTGAGTCCACACGAAATGTTTATTTCAATCTCCACCAGATTCCACAGTGAGTTATTTAATAGATAAGCCTCATTTAGGCATCCTCAGTCCTTTAGGGTCAGGCAGCCTCCAATCGCATTCCTTAGGATAGATCGTTATGGTGCCTACAGACTCCGTCCGAGCACAATTATGTTAATCTAGAGAGCAGGTTTGAGACATCAGAACTTTAAACCCACCCCAACCCACCAGCATGAAAGAAGCTGACCTATAAGGTACTGTTTGATGTTCAAATCAATCTCTTCCCAAGTCTCCATTAACGCTGTGCTTTAAAAGTATTGGACACAGTCCCAAGTACTGCAATGGCATTAGATCTACTGTCATTAATTTGGGCCGGGCCCGCAGGAAAATATGTGAAGCCTCTCAAAAAGGCAGAATAGTTAACCTCATTAGTGCAGCTATTTATTTTTTGACGTTTGTTTATTTATTTATTTATTTACTCCTTGGCAGAAAGTGGAATTTCCTGCTTTTGTATGCGAATAAATATGGGCCATATAAATATTCTCAGCCTTGATCTTTATGCTGGAAAGCTGTTTATCATGCAAAGAGGAAAACGTACGGGCCACCGTAGGAATATGAAATATGAATATGGCTTTAATGAAACGGATAGAGGAATTTCGAAGAGCCGGCACGGTCCTGAAATGTGCACCGGCGCTCTTAAATTACAAACCTAAAAATTTGTTGAGCTGTTGGTTCAGCATTTGCGATTTAGTTCAAAAATTAACTGCTTTGCAAAAATATGACTTCATTTTTCAGCTCCAGCTGTTGCTGGAATACAGAATAAGGCTGTCGTATGCGTGCTTGACTGTTTTTGTCAGTCTCGTTTGCTAATCCCCCTCACTAAACACCAGAAGATAAGAGCTTTGCGTGGTCATGGCTAAGTCTGGTCAGAGAAACATGTTTTTACTTACTGACCACTTGAGCCTGGAAGATAAGTCTGAGTTGTTTTCTGCACGTATTTTTGTTTTCGCTGCTGCTGGACTTCACATATTAATCCGTTACTGTCCCTATATTTTAGAAATGCTACATTTTCTTTGGTCCAGGTGTTCCCAGAGCACAAACTGACCAAAACATATGGCCTCAGTTCATTTGGATAGTCTGTTATAGTGCCCTGTGGATCATCTACAGGCATTCAAATGGTAATAAACTATCTGTTGAAACGTCATTGATTCTAAGCAGTGGTGAGTCTTGGGTGAGGATTTGGACCAGGGTTAGGATTAAGGGCCAGGGTGAGGGTTGGATTTAGGAGGTTAAGGTTAGGGCTAGGATTAGACCCAGGTTTAGAGTTAAAGAAAATTACGGTCTATTTAGTAGATGTTCATTTGAATGTGTCTTGAAAGTAAATGAAGTATCTACAAAGCATCGAAAGTGGACTATCCAAATAAAGTGTTACCAATGATTTATCACTTGTTTCATCGTAGTAAACGTACCGTCATGTGCATAGGTTTGAGCCCCCCTGGTCAAGTGGCATGTTTTATTGATTTAAATGAAAATAAGCAAAGACATCTTAACACATCATCTCTGCAGAGAACACACGACACGAAATGTGCAGTTTCAGCATTTTTTAGGTGCAATCTCTGTTTTAAAATACTGGCTTAAAAAAAAAACAAAATATAAAAAAAAAGCCACATTTTATGTTTGATTTTCAGCAAATTAACAATAAAAAAGTGCAAAAGAGTGAATTAGGAAAGATGCCACGGAGCTTGTTCTGATTGGTCTAAAGTCGTGGAATTTCCCTTGAATCAACATCTAACAGTACTTGAATTGATTGGTGTGATTTACTAATTTATTACACTAAATTGAGTGTATCTGATCAGTAGTAGTGTTAGATGCTCATCCAAGGTGGAACTACTGAAATGTTAATTTAAACAGGGGTTTCCAAACTTTTGCCAACGCACAACCCAAACTAACAACCACACAAGCTTCCACCTTCACCCAGTGAGATGGTTGAATTGAAGTGCTGGAGGGCTGCAAATGGAGTTCTGGTTCAGTTTAACAGGTTTAGACACATAATCACATTCATGCCTAGTCTCCAAGTGACGGTGCAACTCTATGGCTTTGAAAACTACATTTGAAAACACAACCACGGTGCAAACAGCACAGAGCTTGGTTCTCACACACGTGAAGCCCTGCGCATTCTGCTCGCTGCTGTGTTTTCTTCATTTAGTTTCGGTTGTTTCGGTTTAGTTTTCTCAGTTTGAGATCCGGTGGCTGCTTCACATGTAGCTGGTTCAGCCTCACGATGCTTCCTTTTGAAAGACTAAATTTAACTTGAACTATTTTAACCGATTTGAAGATTTCATTCATCCATGACGGACAGTTTGACATTGACTTGCAGGTCACCAGAAGAGTGAGCTTGATGTAAATATTTTATTTTTGCAAGTAATAAACATTTGTCATATCTAAAATTACATTTTTACATAAAGAGTGTTTACAAACTACATCAAACCCTTTTTTTTTTTTTTAAAGCAAATTAAGCTGTTTTTTTTTTAATGAAAAGGACTGTTTTTAATAACAAAATTGTTAAGAAACAAATATTGCATCAAGAAACACTTACATTTTTTGAACTTGATCTCTATCTGCCGCATCAAAATGAACAGGAAACACGTCCCGTCATGTGCAAAGGTTAAATGATGCATTTTGTTGATTTTATTAAAAATAATAACTAAATAAGTGAACACGTCCTCTACAGAGAACACACTTCCGCACATTTTAATGCACGATTACTATTTATTTGATAAATTTAACATACTGAAGAGACAGAAAACATAAAATGTGGCATGTGGAACAGCTCTGCTGTATTTTTTGGCATATTTTGGCATACTTTCAAAAAGTTCAGCAAATAACTAAAAATTGGGCACTAAAACGTCACGTTGGAGTCGGTTCTCTGTGATGATGTGTTCACTTATTTTCACATGTAATTTGTCCAAACCTTTGCGTGCGACTGTATAATAGAAGCCAGTGGACCGATACACCTGCCCATTGGCTTCTATTATAAATGTATTTCAGGCCAACATGTTTTCTGGTCTCTTATAATATCAGGAACCTGCTGGAATTATTGTCTGTGGTAAATATCCATGCGCTACGTATGGTCGATAGACAGTCAGTGACAAACATGCTGGAGGATTCCTTTAAAACATTTCCATATATCCGTTTCAAATTGCGCCCGCTTACATTATCCAGTCATTATCAAGCAGTTTATTAGTTATTACTGCTGCAGCAGGAGCTACCCAGCCGTCCTGTGCCAATCTGCCCCGTGCTGTTTAATCTGGCTGCCTGGCTGCCTTGTAAAGTAAGCGTGCAGGGGCGATGCACCTCAGGACATGCTGTCCAATGTCTCATTTCCCTGATGGAGCTGCTTGCAGTTTGACATCGCAGAGATTTGACGTCGATGAGATCATTAGCAACTTTACTCGTCCGGTCGCCCGGGGCAACCAGCAGATAGACAGCCCGGTCTCTGTGGACCCCCTTCATTTCAGCCCCACGCTGCCCTCATCCTTCTCCCTCCCGCTCTCTTCCTCTCTCACTCTCTCTCACTCCCTTCTTCCTTCTCCCTCTCGCTCTTACCTTCTTTTTCACTCCGCACAAGTCATTTCAGTCATTTCCATCTATAAAATCTTATTTCCCCTGCCCTCTCTCTGCGTTCAGTCAGTTCAGGGGGGGGGGGGGCGACATGAACATATCATGAACACATCATCAACGTCCATGATATGGACGACCAAACGGATTGTGGTTTTTCGGTATTATCACAATATACTGCCCAGATATACCCAAAAAGTACCTGCATAAAATCATGACACATATATATTTTATGGTTGTACATATATATATATATATATATATATATATATATATATATATATATATATATATATATATATATATATATACACACACACACACACACACATATACAAATATGTATACACACATATACATGTGTATATTTATTCACATAGATGCAAATATGTGTATACATATATATGCATGCACATACATATATATATATACACACACACACACACACACACACACACACATGTGTATATTCACATAGATGCAAATATATATATATATATATATATATATGCTATGCACCACATCTATTATTTATGTCAACACATACACGTAATATTAATATGTACATTTGGTATTATATTTTTATATATATATATATATATACACATAATCTGAATATGCCTGTTGGCCTTTATACTGTGTGAACAGACCAAAAAAACGGCTCAAAATGACATGAAAAAAATTCTGGTTCCACTGACGTACATTAAAAGTAGACTTTTTTCTTCTCCTGTAAAGTTACCATTTTGGAGATACAAGGTTTTTTTTTCCAACAACTGCGATGTGTAAGTACCTATTTGCAGTAATATCTCTGACACATATTACGTAAAAGTAAAAGCCCTCTGGTGACATGTAAACAGAGTTTTTGGCCTCTTTTTGCAATATTTATCAATATGTTGGTCAAACCAGATGAGCTGGTGGACATTAAGTCTCTACATAGACCAGACTGCTCATTTGCCACATCTACATACAGAGCAAAACCCCATTCAGCAGAATGACGAGGTCGGCAAGACTAGAGAGCCAGTCATCGCTGTGTTTGATTAAAATGCTACAAGCAAATCGAATCATTTATTTGAGAAACTATAATAATCAACCACCATGATATCCATTCTGCTTCCATTGTTAATTTGCAGATCAGTGATGACTTTTAACTAAAGCAAAAAAAAATAAAAACCTTACCCGCGGAAATGCTGAGGAATCCGGGGCGAATTGCTCCTTAATGTTTAATATTTCTCATCAGTGGGGGAGGAGGAAACTCTTTCATTAAGAAACCCCTCAAATGAGCCGTGAACCTCTGCAGCCCTGGAGTTGTAATCTAATTTTCATTTGCCTTCATATTATCTTTTTTTTTTTCAACTCAATTTCTAGCTCTTGATTAACAACTTACTTACATCTGTGAAAATATATAACACTCTTTAATGGTTATTAAACTTTCAGCAGCCGCAAAATGTCTGTGTTAGTTTGGTACGGGATGAAATTATTATGAAGTTTCCAAAAATGAATTTATCACAGGAAAAATGAACCCATATCATGGTGAACCAACTTTGACCGTTGTTTTTTTGTAGTGTTTACACATTTCATAGCTTACTGTTTATTCCTCAGTCTAAGCAGTCCACAAACAAAGCTGCAAAAATAGCCTGCTTATGATTTTTATGATGTCACAAAAACCAATGCATTGATATATATATATATATATATATATATATATATATACACCTCACTGTTTGATTTGATTACGATTCCGAGGCTGCGATGCGTCACTGTGTGACGACTTGGTAGTTTCAAAGCGAAGTATCTGCAATGATCTGTAGTGAATTTACTTCTAATATCATTTATTAATAAGTCGAATGGAAGTGATGTGGTGAGTGAACTGGAACGCTGTCATTCACTGCTCTTGTTTGGAGCACGTGAGGCGCTGCTGCCACTCATCTGTGATTAAATGCGCAGTTAAGGTGAAATAAGATCCTGTGATAGTCGGCGCCCACACAGCGCGTTACAGCCGTCCGGCCCGTTTCCTTTTCTTTTCTTTTTTTGCTTTTGTAACTTTGATTTTGGTGTCGTTGTAGAGAGTGGGGGCATCGCTGTGGACTGGACGCTGAATCTCGGCGCCGAAGCGCCGCAGTTGGTTTCCTGACACGTTAAATCTGAGAGACCGACAAACACTAAAAAGTTGTGAAGATGAAGCTTCTCTTCTGAATTTCCCCGTTCCACCTTAAATGGTGCCACGTTTACATTCAGCACCTCAGGCAGAATTTAAGGTGGAACGGGGAAATTCGAACGAGAAGCTGGAGAATAAGAAGCGACTTCAGCCTCGTGAAACAGTCGAACAATGAGAGACATTTTACAAGAAATTGATCTCGTTTAGAGGAAAAGTTTCCTGGCGGAGTCGGGAGGAAACCGGCTGAGCTGAGCTGAAGTGGAAAGCAGAGCGAAGTGAATCTGCGCTCTCGTTTACGTTATTTAGCCTAACTATACTGGGACATCAGCACACACTGAGACATACTGGACATGAAATATTGTGGCTGCCGAGGTGGTTTGATTTTTGGTGAAAGGACAGAATGTCTCATCTTAACGTTTGGGTTGGGACTCCTGACCTAACCTGGCTTTAATGCAGAGCCGGTCGGATTTCTCGCTCATCCAGCTCATCCAAGATATTTAGAGAATCCATTTTTGACGTTAGTGAATCGATTCAGAATCATTCACGACTGCATAACGATGCATCTAAGAATATATATAATGTTTTTATGTCAGAAGAAAACCTTGTATGTCCACAATGGTAACTTTACAGGAGAAGATTAAGGAAAACCTGGGTCATTTCTTTTAGTCCAGTCATCATGATATCATGATATTTACATATCATGTAAAGGGCAATAGGTATTTTCAAATTATGTGAAAAACTGAAAAATTGACATAGGAGGTGTAATTCAGCGCAGCCAATCAGAACCGAGCTCATTTACATATCGCTCTTAAAGGCACAGTAATGAGAAAAACAGCCTGTTTGAATTATATTGAGTTATACATCCGTACATGTTGCTTATTGCCCTGCCACTTTGTTTACACAGCCATGCATGTCAGACAACTGTTAATATATATATAATCATATACAGTTTATAGTAACTCTGTTCATCCACTGGATGTGACATGCACCACTGCATTGGTACCTGCATAATATGTATGTGGTTTTACTAACTTATTTCTCGTACTGCATTTTATATTCTTATGGCTTTTTTTGTATATTATGTATCTTTATTTTTTCTGTTTATGCATCTGTATTAATAGATTAATTTCCCTCTGAGATCAATAAAGTGATTTATCGATCTCTCATATGAATCAAACTTCTTTTTTTTACATAAATCCACAAGTGTTTTTATCTTAGAGGACAGAAGCCATAAAAAGTAGGACATGGGCCCTTTAAAACCTTCACTTGACTGATTTTCAGTATAAAACACATTTAAAATAATCAGTGGAGTATTTTTGTGTTTGTCCTACCGGCTGTGAAATCACCTGCACTTGGCTTTGGCTAATATGTAAAGTGGGCCTGAGCTTAGAAAGAAGTGATGCGATTTGGTCCCTGCTTTGGAGGAGGCTTCTTAGAGTGCTACAGCGGCTCCCTCCTCCTCCTCTTCCTCATCTTCCTCCTCCTCCTCCTTCTTCTCCTTCTCTCCACGCTGTATAAACTGCACACAATCTCGATTTCCAAATCCTTCTGATTTTATGACTCCGGCTGACTGAGGCTGCCGTGTCTTCTCACGGGTCGTGGAGGGCAGCAGGGTGGGGTGTCAGTGTGTGAAAGGGGGGTATGGTTTGTTTGCGCTCCCCATTTTGAAAAAAAAAGAGCTTACGGTCTGAGCTGAAGAAGCGCAGGGAGCTAATGTGAAGATTTCAGACTTTTCTCTCAGACTCGGCCTGGCCTAAGCTCCGGCTGTGCGGCTGTTTGCCAAGAGTCCGCTCAGATTAATACCCTCACACACTCCTGCAGGCTGAGGACCCCCTGATGCACACACATACAAAGACACACACACACAGAGACACACACACACATACACCACATACATACACATACACACACACACACACACACACACCACATACACATACACAGACACACACACACACACCACATACATAAACAGACACACACACCACATACATACACAGACACACACACAGACACACACACACACCACATACATAAACAGACACACACTCACTCACACACACAGACACACACACCACATACATAAACAGACACACACACCACATATATACAGACACACACACACAGACACACACACAGACACACACACATACACACACACATACACACAGACACACACACCACATACATAAACAGACACACACTCACTCACACACACAGACACACACACCACATACATAAACAGACACACACTCACTCACACACACAGACACACACACCACATACATAAACAGACACACACACACACAGACACACACACAGACACACACACACACACACATAGACACACACAGACACACACACACACATAGACACACACAGACACACACACACACCACATACATAAACAGACACACACACACACACACACCACCTACATACACAGACACATACACACACCACATACATACACACGCACACACAGACACACACAACCACACACAACCACACACTCACTCATACACACACACACACATATATACACAAATGTATAATATATAAGAAAAAATACATAATAAAAATGTTACATACTTATTATGTATAGTTATGTTTCTACACCCAATCATAATATAATATAATAAATATATAATAGCCCTATATGTATTATATGTATATAATTAAGTATATACATAATAAGAATAAGGCCTATATGTGTAATAATATTTCCTACATGTATTGTATGTATGTAAGTTGTAACATTGTGTCTATTATTTATTATATGCTGTATATGCTGTCAGTGTTTAAGTATTTTCTCAGGGCATCTTTGTGAAAAAAAAAACAAACAACCACACAGTGAGCACTTGTTAATTCATCTCTCTCTCTCTCTCTCTCTCTCTCTCTCTCTCTCTCTCTCTCTCTCTCTCTCTCTCTCTCCCCCCTTCTCTCTCGCTCTCTGCTTCTGTCTCTCTCTCACCCTTCCCTCTGTCTCTCTCTCTCTCTCTCTCTCTCTCCCTTCTCTCTCTCTCTCTCACTCTCTCCCCTTCTCTCTCTTTCTCTTTCTCTCTCCCTCTCTCTCTCTTTCTCTTTCTCTCTCCCTCTCTCTCTCTCTCTCTCCCTCTCTCTCTCTTTCTCTTTCTCTCTCCCTCTCTCTCTCTCTCTCTCTCTCTCTCCCTTCTCTCTCTCTCTCTCTCTCTCTCTCTCTCTCCCTTCTCTCTCTGTCTCTCTCTCTCTCCCTTCTCTCTCTCTCTTCTCTTTTTTTCTCCTTCTCTCTCCTTCTCCTTCTCTCTCTTGCTCTCTCTCCTCTTTCTCTCTCTCCTTCTCTTTCTCTCTCCCTCTCTCCTCTCTCTCGTTCTCTGCTTCTCTCTCTCTCTCTCTCTCTCTCCCTTATCTCCCTCTTTATCTTCACTAAGTGTGTAAACATGGTCTCAGTTTTAGTTGCAATAGCCTGATTTTTTGGAAACATGTAATGTGAGTAAGTATGTTTTCCTCCAAGGCCGCAAATTGAGGGCATTACTGGAAGAGGCAGGAACCTGGTTTGACTCGACCATGTGGACTTTAAGAAGCTGTTTGTTTGCTTGTATGTAAAAATATGAGTCAGTTTTGAGTTGAGATGAACAGCTTAACAGCTTAAGACGGTGTTAAAGTCGGCCTGTTTATTGCTTTATATGTCACCATAATATAGGCTCTGTTTTTGCTCACAGCCAGAGAGCGACTGAGAGACTGAGGCATTCTGACACAGACATTCGCTCATATTCATAATCCATATTGTCTATTTATTCTGTATTATGGGCTTTTCTGCCTAAATTGACTGACTACTGATCCATGACAGACAATACGTTTACTTCTCTGAAGCTGAAATATAGCACTTACTTATGGATACACTGTCAGAAATAAAGGATCTGTACATTTTTCATTCATCAAGGCAGCGTAAATCAAATGTTCCCTCAGAGGTTCTACAGTGGGTTTAAGGTCTGACTGTGAAGCTTAAATCGGTTCATCCAGGTGAAAAGTTGGTATTTGTTCCTTTTCATAACCAAATGTTTTAAAACAGAGCAGTAGAGTAAAAGCCTGGAGGCGAGGCGAGGCGGGGTGTGTGGAGTCAGTACAGCTTAGAACAGATCATTTCAGTGGATTATGGTTCCGTTATGTTCCCTGACTGAAGGTACTGAGATGGAGCCTTGAGGGAACCACCCCAGTGACACTTTAGTACCTTTTAACTGAGAGTGTAGCACTAAAAACTGTTCTACTATTGTAATGATAACAAGCTTGTAACAACAGAAGAACCTTTGGGTGCTATATTGAATCATTTTCAAAAAGCTTCTATATAGAACCATATACAGCACATTCTCCATCAATCTGAGGAACCACCATGCTAAAAACCGAGCATGCAAACGGTTCTTTGAGTGTTCATGGTTCTGTATAGAACCACTGTACTTGCTAAAGAGACCTTTTTAAGAGTGTATTAATAAAGCAATACCTGGGTATTCATGCCAAAAATCTCGAGATGATGAAGTGATGGCCATGTGGTCCATTTATAACATTGTTATGAAGCATTATTCCAAAGTAATGTAGTTATAACAGCGATACATTTATGCTATTACTTTGCTGAACAACATCTGCATCTCCAGCCACACATTGTTTGTACATAAACTCAGGTAGAAATGTCCAGAACTGATATAGTAATATCTTTCAATTGTATGGGAAAGATGCTTTATAACAGTGTTATAAAGCACTAACATCCTATACGTTTTTTTTAATTGACAAAGGGGCCTTAAACCAAAGTATGGGACATTAGCACTGTAGATGCAGATGTTGTTCAGCAAAGTAATAGCATAAATGTATAGCTGTTATAACTACATTTATTGGGAATAATGCTTCATAACAGTGTTATAAATGGACCAAATGGCCAACACTTCAATTTAAGGCTCCTTCTGTCAATGCAGTATCATTTTATACACAAAACATCTTGCAATTGTTGGCTTAAAGAGTTCAAAACGTTCCACTATTGCTTTATTAATATGTTATAAATGTGTTATTCAGCGCTTATACATGTCAGAATGCATGTAGCCTTAATATGAAGTGCTACCAAAGGTAGGATTGTGTTTGCCTTCCCTCGTAAAGACACATTTTTCTTTGAACAGTGACCTTATCACTGCTGTCCGAACAAAACCTCGTATCTCCACCTTTGACGTTTTTTCGGTTTTTGACATAATCTGAAAATGCCTGTTGTCGTTTACACAGAGAATACATTTCATAATGAATGGACTAAAGGAAATGGCCCAAAAATGACTTGGAAAAATTCTGGTTCCATTGACTTGCATTAAAAGTAAAGTAGGTTTTTTTCCTTCTCCTGTAAAGTTCCCATTTCGGAGATACGAGGATACGTTTTGTTCCGACAGCAGCGATGTGCTGTTTGTTAAGGTTGCGTTCACATGATGTAGGTCTTTGAAAAAGTGAACTTTTTTGAGAGATTAGGTATAAATGAGGGCAAAAAAAACAGACACAGTGTCCTAGTGGTCTAGTGCGTTCTGGCATTCTGGAGCCGGAGAACAAAAAAGGCAATAACGGCCCCTCAGTAGAGGATTTAGCCTAGCTTTTCTGCATTGGCTTTGCAGACTTCTCAGAGTGTCTTCCTAAGCCACAACTCCTTTACCCCCCCCCCCCCCCCCACACCGCCCCCCACTCCAGCAACTCCCCCCAAACAGTCACAGCAGCCTCCTCAAAAGTAGTTGGCAAAGAAACAGAATAACAAACATATTTAGAGCAAAAAGCAGGAGAAAGAGGATGAGTCGCCTTTTCTTTTTCTTTTTTTTTTTAATTCAGCGCGCTAAAAAGGAGGCTGTCAAAACCCATTACCTAAGTGTCCTTTATCTTCCCATATGCTTTTGTTGCCTAATCAGCTTTGTATCTCTCTAAATCCAGGATTGGGATAAAAACAAATGGATCAGCCCAGCGTGTAGAGGGGGAATGCGTTCGCGGCGGCGGAAAGAAAGTGGGCTAGCATGGCTCTGTGGCCAGAGGAGAGAAATGCAGGCAGAAATAGGCCAGAAACTCGCCGGTGGAGCCGATCTCTTGGCCCTTCTCTCTCCCTCCCGCTCGTGCTCTCTCCTGATCCTCTTGGATTTCTCTTTCTCCTCTGCGTTCCCTTTCTTTTTTTTCTCCCTGGCAGAAAGGAGGATTGAGGTTTATACCCCTCTATCCACGCCGGCGGAGGGGAAGAGGACATTTGCAGGATCAAGGCCGGACTCGGGCGCGGAAATCGTCTCACAATAGAACTATTACTCTTATCAGATTTGCAGAAGGGATAGGCCCTGATTTTTAACCCTTACACGTCTGGGAGGTATCGCTGTCCTTTAGCTGTACCATCTACATGTGATTGCGTAATAATTAATGGTTAGTTACGTAATGAATTACATTTACAGTCATGAAAGTACAGGTGTGTTCTTGGTAGCACCTTGTTCTCGGGGTCTTTAGGCACTTGTAAAGGGTTTATTCACTCTTCATTAAGCTTTATTCACTGCGACCTGTATTACTACGTAGCTGGAAGTCGTTTAAGTACAAACAGTGAGTGGCTGCAGATGTAGATGTTGCTCAGCAAAGTAATAGCATGAATGTATAAGTCTTATAACTACATTCATTGGGAATAATGCTTTATAACAATGTTATAAATGGAACCAATGGCTATTACTGCAGTTTAAGGCTTTGTGTGTCAAAGCAATGTCATTTCCTGCATAAAATATCACACAGTTGTTGGCTTAAAGGTTCAAAAACATTCAGGTGTTGCTTTATTAATGTTATAAATATGTTATTCAATGCTTATTCATGCCTGAATGTAGGTAGCATTAATATAAAGTGCTACCAAAGTTAAGTCCCTTGTAAAGATTTTTCTTTGAACAGTGACCATCATTGTCCATCTTATCAGTTCCACTTACTGGACACTTTGTAGTTCTACAGTTACAGACTCTGTTACCCTGTTCTACAGTGCTCAGGACCCCCATGGACCCTCACAGAGCAGGCACTCCTGTGTCTGATCCACTCAGACCAGGACAACACACATTAACCCACCACCACCACATCAGTGTTACTGCAGAGCTGAGAATGATCCACCACCCAAATAGTACCTGCTCTGTGAGGGTCCATGGGGGTCCTGACCACTGAAGAACAGGGTAACAGAGTATCAGAGAAACAGATGGACTACAGTCTGTAACTGTAGAACTACAAATGTAAAATGTTAAGTAGGACTGCTCATATTTAAGCTGTTCCAACTCAAACTAATGAAGTAATTGTAAATTGAATTTAACTATATTCTGTTGTTTTGGCAAATTTGTATTGTATTGCATTACAGAGACATGACCATAGACCTTTCTGACAATGTCTAGTCCTCCTTAACGTCACTACAGACCACCTCTCCTGACACTGACAGTATAGCCGCTACACTGCTGTAGTCTCTGTAGCATTGAGCCACAGCAGAACCACAATCAGCAGAGAGGAACTCACTAGCTCAGCGCTCACAACACTTAAATTTGATCAGTACTAATTAGCATGCATCACAAAAGTTCATCAACCTAGGCGGCACAAGGAAAGGAAGGCTGGAAAGAATGACAACACACAGAGGTGAAGGAACATGCCCAATATGCAAATATATGGTACTGAGGACCAATAGGAATGCTTGAGTTTTACTCAAGAAGGTTGCATTGACCAAATATTTATCAAGCCAAGCTGAGAGTCTGAACTAAATTGCACAAAGTTTAAAAACTGGCCTACTTGTATTTGCATGTAAAGTCTAGTTAAATAAACATAGTGAATATAATACATTTAAATGACGTTACCTCCGCTTAAAATATGCCAAAAAAACTAAAATCTTACTCCAAATAACTGAGTTACTATCTCAAGAAATCTTTTTTTTCAGTTTTGATTTTTTTCAGACTAAGTTACTCCAACTTTCTGTCGTATTTAAGTTGTATGAACTTAATTCTTTCGTTAAGATGTGCAGTGACTTTCACAGTGCAGTGTATGATGGCAGCGTTTGATTCCCATAGGTTCAATGTAGCGCTCTGAATTAAATCGGATAATGTGAAAGTCTACGAGTCAGACAGTAATCAGATTTCTGCTTAACTGTAACATTGGGGACCAAGGAGGTGGGCGCATACGCAGAGATAAGCGACTTTTATTAAGGGCAAATCCAGGGTCATAGTCTAAATGGTCCAGGGTCATAGAGCCAACACGGATTGAAGTAGGTACAGACATGTGCGAAATAAACACTGAATCAAACAACAACAAACAACAAAAAAAGAAAATCTACCATCAAACAGTTCAAACAAAGACCTGTAACCAGACAGGGGAAAATTCAGGGCTTAAATACATATGGGTATATGAGGGACAGGTGGAAACACAGGTGGAGACAATCAGGGGTGGAGTAACCAAAACAAGGGGCCGGACTAAGGAACCAAAACAAACGCACATGGGCTAAACCAAAACAACACGAACACATGGACCAGACCGGGAGGGGCCAATCATGACATATACAACTGGCCAATAAACTCACAGAAGATGACGTAACATAACCCACTGTCAAACTCAAACTCCATGCTGTGGCTTTTTTTTTTTTTGTAAAATGTTGCGCCGCTTTACCTGAAACTATGAACATACATCACCTAGAAGATGAAGAATATTTCAATCCTTTATTTCGTCAAGCATGTAGTGGGTTTCACTGCGACTCCGGTACCGCCATCTGTTTTCACACATGCTCAGACTGAGAAATCTGAAAGAAATCAGAGTAAGAGTTCACAGCACTGAGAAATCTGAAAGAAATCAGAGTAAGAGTTCACAGCACTGAGAAATCTGAAAGAAATCAGAGTAAGAGTTCACAGCACTGAGAAATCTGAAAGAAATCAGAGTAAGAGTTCACAGCACTGAGAAATCTGAAAGAAATCAGAGTAAGAGTTCACAGCACTGAGAAATCTGAAAGAAATCAGAGTAAGAGTTCACAGCACTGAGAAATCTGAAAGAAATCAGAGTAAGAGCTCACAGCACTGAGAAATCTGAAAGAAATCAGAGTAAGAGCTCACAGCACTGAGAAATCAAAGAAATCAGAGTAAGAGTTCACAGCACTGAGAAATCTGAAAGAAATCAGAGTAAGAGTTCACAGCACTGAGAAATCTGAAAGAAATCAGAGTAAGAGCTCACAGCACTGAGAAATCTGAAAGAAATCAGAGTAAGAGTTCACAGCCCTGAGAAATCTGAAAGAAATCAGAGTAAGAGCTCACAGCACTGAGAAATCTGAAAGAAATCAGAGTAAGAGTTCACAGCACTGAGAAATCTGATTATTGAGCTAAAATCCAGCCTCTTTATCAGATTTCTTAATCAGACCTTACTCCAATCTAAGAAATCAGAGGGTGCTGTTTACATGACCATTTAAATAATCAGATAACTGCAGAAATCTGATTATGATCAGATTATTGGGTGCATGTAAACGCATTCAGTGACTCAGTAAAGACTCCTGGCATACAGCTGCCGCCGCTGTTTTCCATTCCTAACAACTAACTTAGACTGTGTTCACAGTCAGTGACTAGAACTTCCAATAGAGCGATATATTCACAGGAATTTGGTCCCACTGTAAATCAAAACATGATTGGTTGATTCTTCTTCTGATTATGTTGGTTGTTAATCTAATGTGTAAGACCTTGAGTCCAGCTCCTAAAGTCCAAACCAATAGGAGAGCTCAGTTAGCTGAATCTACCCAAATATCACAGCAAAATCAATCCTGATTGGACGTTTTTCCATTTCAAGGTTTTAACCTTTTTGTTTACAAAACCTAAGAATGAAATAGGAATATTACTACAACACATGCCAAATAAAACAAGCAAGACAATTATATTAAAAAATGAAATAAATTTGCAGACATGTATTTTTTTTTTATTTCAGGAATTCTTTTGGGCTGCTTTGAAGGCCTAGAAGGCGCAGAGTTCCCCAATGATCAATACCAATCTGTCAGTTCTAGTTGTGTATTGCTGGCTTTTCATGCAGATGTGTTCATTTCTGTGTCTATATGTTAATGTCAGTCAGTCATTTTCCGCCATTTGCTCCAAATTTTGTGTGATACTGTGTGTGTGGTGCAGTTTGTCATACGTCGGCGCCAAAAATGATATTTTATGTGAGCTCAAAGGACAATCATATTCCGTTTTCTTACACTGTGGGAAGAGTTAAATAGACTCAAGCTCTCTGCTTAAGATCAATGGCAGACAAATCACTGGCCAAACATCTCTCTCTCTCCCCATCCACCCCCCCCCCCCTCCCCCCAATCCACTAATCTATACCAGACAAATTAGCCTGGCAAACAGATCGGGGAGAGAAAAGATTTACTCTGTGCCGGCTAATTACATCAGCTCATTAAGAGTCTTTAAGAGGCTGTGATTAGAGATGTTTGTTCACACTCTGCGTGGTGTGTTTAATGACCGCCAGTTTATCACCAGGCTGCCTAAAGCGGAGCAGGACGGGCCTAATCAGCCTATTGGACCATCAATATTTAAGAGGGCTGTGGGAGGCCTTATAGCGTTACAAGAATCATGACTTTCAAAGGCCGTTCGGAAAGTCCTACATGGATGGGAGCCTCGGTGTCCACTTCATAAGAAACACTGGCCACAGGACCATGTTGACCAGACATCATTTGGTTGGTGGGCCATTCGTGTCAAGTCACATCACATCAATGTCACCGCTACACCAGCAAGGCGAGGTGGAGCTGCAGACAGGTGTTTCTAATGGCCGCGGTCCATCAGCCAAGACGTTTGGCGTCTGAGGTTTGCTGCTTTGGTTTTGCACTGGAGCTACAAGGCTAATGCAGCTAACGAGCACTGGAAGCTTAACCTACCAATTAGCATGGTGCTAACTGCATGTGTACATCATCACAGACTCGCCTCAAACCATGTGGAGTTGTTCACTCATCACTAACAGAATAGATCATGTGCTTTCTGACACTGTATGACTACAAAATTATGGACAAGATACAGGCTTTAGGACAGGGGTCAGCAACATCCGGCTCTTTTACTGACACTGACACTTACAGCTGAATCAGATCAGTAGGTAATAATAAAATAATCCTCCTTTACAGTAAAATAAAGCTCTGCTGATCCTTCAACTCAGTTTAACAGTCAATGATCTTAAACGCTGGATTTAATGTAGAACTGCTGATTCACCCTTTAACCCTGAAGATCAGCGCAGACTGCTGGTCACCATAGCAACGCAGACAATCTCACCTAACTTGTAGCTAATGATAAAGCAAAGAGAGAGATTTAAGACGAACATCGATGATCTGGAGACGAATGGACTTATTTGCATTTATAATCAGGTTTCCTGATACGTTCAATCTGCAAGGAGAAACTGACAAACAATGAAAAGTCACAAAGCTGAAGTCAGTTTCTCGTTTGAATTTACCATTCCACAGGAACAGGAAAATTCGAAAAAAGTTTGTGAAATTTGTAAAAAGTCCAACATTAAGAGCCGTTTTCCAAGAAACGGTTCCACTTTTGGAAAAGTTTCCTGCTGGAGATGCGAGAAAAGCAGCTATAGCTGATCTGAAGCTTAAAGCAGAGCAAAGTAAGTCTGTGTTTTCATTTCTATTATTTTAGCCTACACTAGTACATTAACACATACTGAGACACATTTTAAAGCCAAGATGATAAAAGTTGTGGCTCCCAAGGTGGTTTGATTTTTGCTGAAAGGACAAAATGGCTCTTCTTAACATTTGGGTTGCGACCCCTGCTTTAGGATCACTGACACTATTTTTAGCCCCCGTACTCGGCTAAACACAGCACTCAGTAGACCGAGGCTGGGACACCTAACAACCACCTGGAAGACCTGGTAGACCACCAAAACTTCCTCCATCAGACAGACAGCACTTAAAGCTCTGAGATCTCTGAGAGAGAGGAGAAAATCAAGCTGCTTCAGATCTGAAAACATCCACAGGCGTTTCTTTCCAGCCTTCCGATGAGTTTGAATTGTAATTGGGATTACTTGGATTGTGAAAAGCAGAAAGTGCAACCAACTTCTAAGACTGATCTTTGGAGGTGTGGAAAAACATCCCTGCATATTTCTTTGGAAAACTGAAAGTAAGTCTCTGGAAAAGAACGGAAGCTATAATAAAGGCAAAGAGTGGCCACAATAACTACTGAAACGTTGGATATTATTTAATATTTCACGTGCAATTTTCTTTATATTCTCTGATATTTGCGCTTCACTGTATGTCCCCAGACAACAAGATGTCATAGGACATCGGAAACCACGTATGCAAGTCAGTTGCTTCTCAGCTACATTAGCCTCGAAGCTAAAGAAACAAACATGTCTTGGCTGATTTACTACGTTTTGGGGTGAGGGCGTCCGTTTCTGCGGAACCATTGCTTTATTGAGCTCGCACTCGCGCCGAGACGCGGCGAGACGGCCGGAGAGCCCAGCCCAGCCGGAGGAGTGTGGACCGGTTAGCGTTTCTGACTGATTCCAGCCTACCTGAAGTATGTTTCCACGTCTTTTTACGCCCCCTTGAGAAAAGGCGCCTCACTCTCAGCCCTGTTTTACCCACAACCCCCCTCTTCTGCCCTGCGGCGCTGCGTTCCACAATGGAGAACAGAGCGGTTTGGGAAATGGAGGCCATTTATAACCGCCGTCCGCGGCGCCCCCAACTTCAGAGACAAAGCGAGAAACACGCCCCCCGCCCCCCCCTTTTGCCTCCATGCTAATGCTAATGTCACACAATTACCTCTTAACCGCTCAGACAAACTGCGCACAGGGGAAAAGTGACATCCAATCAAAACTGTCACAGGTGATCGAGTCCAGTCATGAGGAGAGCGGGCCTGTCACAACCACACAGGAGCGCGCGTGGGAACGCCGGCGGTCGAGGGGAGCAAGAGCGAAAGATTTGAAATGATAACAGGCCGTTAATATCCCACCAACACGCTCCTATCATCAGCCCTTAATGTCAATGCACAGGCAGGCCCTAAGACACCCCATGATAAATCACCAGACTTCTGAATCTCTCTCTATCTCTCTCGCCCTCTCTCTCTCGCTCCCGCTCTCTGTCTCTCTCGCCCGACTCTCTCTGGGACTTGAGCTGGCAAGCATGGAAAATGGACTGCTCTCCGCTAATGATATTCAAAAATGATAGCTGGAAAGAGATTGAAGAAGGGAGAGAAAAAAAAAAGCGCTCCCCTCTGAACCATGCAGAATGTGTACCTACCAAAGCATTGCTTTTTCTTAATAGAGTTTAGGGGACACTGTCAAAAACTGCGGCCCCGCAGTCAATGTCAACTTTATCTCCCTCCACCTTCAGCCGCGCCCGTGATGGATTACACGCTCTTACTGTGGCCTCCGCTTAAAACTTCGACGCTAACGTTTACATATTCTCACTCGTCTTGAAGGGGAATTCCACAGTTTGCTAAATTTCTGCGTATGCTTGTGGTTGTGATGTAGGCTCAGAACTGTTCAGAGTGGCGGTGATAGGAACCAGACGACCGCCTCTAAAAGCTCCCCCAGAGAAAGTTTATATGACGTGGCTATGAATACACTGTCTTATATCTGAGACACTTTTTACGAGAGTTGTGAGACGAAGACAGGCCTAAAAGCTACTGCTTTTATTTTTAAAGGGCCCATATGAAAATAATAAGGAAAAATAAGTTAATTTTCCTCACTTTTTGGAAATAAGAGAGGTAGTATGTAAATACAGCTTCCAAACACACCAGTCAGTACAGTCTATAGTTAGAAATTATACTGCAAAGAATATCTGTTCCATATTGTCATGAAAACCAACACACACACACACACACACACACACACACACACATATATATATATATATATATATATATATATATATAGCCACCTTCAAGTTATAAGGAGTGTTTCAGCCCAAAACTGCTTTTTGAATAAGTGCATGATACAGGACAGCCAATTATAACAGAGCTTATTTACATATATGAATCTTAAAGGCACAGTCTGTTTAATTTGAAGGGATAAGGAGAGGCCATGTAACAATAAATCAGACTGTTTTTGGTATATAAAACTAAACAAACATCATAAGTGGAAAATAAAACCCAAGAAAACGTAGGATATGGGCCCTATAAATTATAAAGGAATTATAAACGTCCCACACATGTGGGTTCTCCGGAGGTTCTGGATAGTAAATAAAAGGTCTATATCTGTGTTGTAGTCATGGCGACCCCTGGTTCCCATCACCACCACTGTAAACACACCTGAACCATTTCACACCAAACCCACTCTGAATCCCTCTGTTCACATCTCAACCATTTAGAAAAATTGTGGAATTCCCCTCCAACAAAACCAAAATGGGAACATTGTAGAAGGAAAAGCATCCTTAGCTTTAATTTATCGTGTGTTAATGAGTTTCCAGCTTTGTGGTTCAATGCAGACGAATGTTTAGACCTAATGGTCTTGACCACAAGTGCAGTTTTGCGTCAAGTTTGTTATCAGACGTCACAGAAAGAGGAGAAGACAAAAAACCTCCTTTACTTTAATGTATATTAAAGGGCCATATTGTAAAAAATCCCACTGCTATTTTAAAATTAAAGGAGTTTGACGCAACAGTTTCAAAACATACCCTTCAGGTATTCCCAGTCCATATCGTCCACATCAGGACACAAAGCTGAAAAAACAGCCTGTTTTGAATTCACTGGGCCTCATTCAACAGCCGGTTTTACGAAGAAATTTCTTCGTACGCAGTTTTCATGAAAATTCGGACATTCAGCAGTGTTTCCTCATTTGGGATTTGGTGCTGAAGAGCAAAGAGGTGCTCCAGTATTTTAACAGATCCACGGTTTAAGAACACGTCACAAATCTGACGTAGACTTTTTCTTAGGACCTTTCCTGAAAACACATTAAAGAACGAACTTAGGAAGACGCTGGAGAATGAGGCCCAATTGTTTTTGTGACCTCACAAGAAACAACCTATTTTCATATATCCAAAGCAAATGATCTCTGGCTGCTCATGCTGAAGTTATAAGGAGTGTTTCAGCTCTCAGAGTGTTTTTGAACAAGAGCAGCCAATCAGAATAGAGCTCATTTACATACCGCCGCTGTTGGAACAAAACCTTGCATATCTTTTTTTGTTGTGTTTTCAGTTTTTGGCATATTTTGAAAATTCCTTTGCCCTTTACATTGTGCGTACGTTTCATGATAAGTGGACCAAAATAAAGGGCCGAAAACGACTTGGAAAAAATTCGGGTTCCACTGACTTCCATTAAAAGTAAACAAGGTCTTTTCCTTCCCCTGTAAAGTTACTATTTTGGAGATTTTGATCCGACAGTGGCGATTTATCCATCTTAAAGGCACAGTAACAATAATAAAAGGCCAGGTTGATTCCAAGAGATACAGAAAGGTTCGAAATGGTCATGTAGAATATTGTATTACAAAAAGCAGCATAAATATCAGAGGAAAAAATAAAATAATAGAAAAATGTAGAGCATGAGCCCTTTAATCCAACAGCATTCATTCTGTCGGTCCATTTATGATGAAATATTCACAAAAAAAAGTAAAAACACAATGAGAACAATGTGCAAAGTGAAATCACAGCGGAAAAGAAAGAGCTGCCGCTTTCAAAAGTGGAGTCAGGAGGTTTTGATTAGACTGCATTAGGTAGCCAGTCCCTGAACCTTAAACAGATGATCCTATTCAGATCTTCTGAAAATGACTTTAAAACTGCATTTCCTTCTTATTTACAGCTCACGTTTCCTCCACGGCTGCGTGTTTGATGGCAGATTGGCTTCTCGCTGGGGCTTCGGTGCTGTTCCGAGGCAGCAGCCGGCAAATTACAGCAACATTACAGCCCAGCATGGAGCCGCACCCGCACACAGAGCGACAGGCTCAGCACTAACGTACACAATCCCATCAGATTTACTGATAATCAGCTTCTAATCTGTGTCTCTTTAGCTGAATGGACTGAATTCATCAGATTACAGTAGAATAATGACAGCTATGATGATCAATGATGATGAGGATGATATGATTATTACTAGTAATCAATATCAGCTGCGAATGCTTCTTCTCCGTTACTCAGCTTTAAGGTTTGAATGTGAATGTAGGACGAGTGGGTCCAGTTCCCCTGGGAGAATAAATACATCACATAATAGTGATAAATAATAACAATAATAATCCCAGTGATGATGGCTGTTATTATTAGCCGTATTACTACTATTTATTTTTTTATTATTTGTCTTTTTATTCCCACAAGCATGACAAATCCTGGAAGTCGTAAAAGGACTCAGGCTTATTGTTTATATTAATATATGGTAATATGCGGTATTATGCAAAACAAGCCAAAATCAATCTGTCAATAATGTTAACTTGCCATCATTATTATTATTTCAACTTAATTAATAAAAATAAATAAATAAAAATGGATCAAATCAATAAAAGGCATCATTAGAATGAACGCAAATAACCATAAACACAGTAAAAGTAAGGTGAATGTCTTGTTTAGTGAAATAGACACGCTGAAAAAAGATGGTTCTTCAAGGGTTCTTTAGTAAAGACAATGGTTCTATAGAGAACCATGAACACTCAAAGGTGAAATGCATGGTGAAATGGCTGTTTAGATTGATGGAGAATGTGTTATATATGGTTCTATATATGGAACCTTTCTGAAAAGGGTTCTATATAGCACCAAAAAGGGTTCTGCTATTGCTGTTGCTATGATGTCAAGTTTGTAGCAATAGAAGAACCCTTTTTGGTACTATATAGAACCACACGCACTTTTTAAAAAGTTGGTTCTTCAAGGGTTCTTTAGTAAAGACAATGGTTCTATAGAGAACCATGAACACTCAAAGGTGAAATGCATGGTGAAATGGCTGTTTAGATTGATGGAGAATGTGTTGTATATGGTTCTATATATGGAAGGGGTTCTATGTAGCACCAAAAAGGGTTCTGCTATTGCTGTTGCTATGATGTCAAGCTTGCAGCAATAGAAGAACCACTTTTGGTGCTTTATAGAACCATACTCAAGACATTCTCATCAATCTGAAGAGCCCTTTTACAATGCAAGTGGTTCTTTGTGTGTTCATGGTTCTACACAGGACTATTTATTTTACTAAAGAGCCATTGATGAACCATTTTTTTAAAAAGTATATGTGTTCTATATAGTACCAAAAAGGGTTCTTTAAGGACCATGAACACCCAAAAAAAACAACTGCATGCTTAAAAGGTTCTTTGCATGGGGAAATGGTTCTTGAGACTGATGGAGAACGTGTTTTTGAAAACCTGTTATTGTAAACAACAGCAGAACCCTTTTTGGTACTATATAGAACCACGAACACTTTTTAAAAAGACGGTTCTTCAAGCGTTCTTTAGTAAAGAAAATGGTTCTGTATAGAACCATAAACACTCAAAGGACCATTTGCATGTTTAAATGCAATTGCATTGTAAAACGGTTCTTCAGATTGATGGAGAACGTGTTGTATACAGTTCTATGTAGAACCTATGTAGAATTTTTTTTTAAAAATAACATCAAAAAGGGTTCTGCTATTGCTGTTGCTTTGATGATCAAGAGCCCTTTTTGGTGCTTTATAGAACCATATACAACAAATTGTCATCAACCCTTGAAGAACTATCTGTGTTTGTGGTTCTGTATAGCACCAAAAAGTGTTCTGCTGTTGTTTAAAATGACAGGCTTTCATAAAGGTTCTATATAGAACCACATACAACACATTCCCCATCCGTCTTAAGGTCCATTTCACCATGCAGAGAACCCTTTAACCATGCAAATAGCGCTTTGAGGGTTCATTGCTAAAGAATCCCTGAAGAACCATCTATTAAAGTGCAGGATCTTAAGGGCTGGATTGAAGAACATGGCTTGGTTCCAGATTTCTCCTGGACGCCTCCAGCCATCACACGGACGTCCAGCACACCTGATCTAATATAATGTATGGGATTATCTTGATTAACCAAGCCATGTACTAGATAACAGCAGCTAGAAACTCAAACGGTCAAACAAACACATCGACGTACAGTCCTGTGAAAAAGTTTGTGCACCCCGGTCGCTTTCTAGGTGAAAATAAGTGAACGCACCTCTACAGAGACACTCCCCTGCACACCTGAGCGCACAACTACTGTTTATTTACTGAACTTAGCCACTGGCGGAAAAACAAAACACAAGAAGAGGCCTGTGCAAAAGTTATGGCACACCTTAATGTGCTTAATTTCTTCAAATATTTAAAACAAATAAATGGAAAATTTTGCACAAAAATATGTAGAAAAACATCAGTTGAGGACGGGCTAATGTAATTTGATGGGGTGTTCAAACTTTCGCACAGGACTGTAAGGACACTTATGATGATCAATGATGATGATGATGATGATGATGATGATGATGATGATGATGATAATGTCATTAGAGTATTATTATTACTTTTATTATTATTGTGACTGATAAGCAGCTACAAATATATATAATCTGTCATTTATTTTTAAACGTTTCATTTTTAAATGTCAATGTAGGAAGAAGTAAGTTTGGGAGTAAGCAGATCATATTAATGACATATTGCAATTAATGACAACTGCAATTATTTTTTTTTATTGTTATTATTATTATTATTACACATTTTTTGGGATGAAACGATCAAATTTTCCCATTTCAATTCTCCGTGTGGCAACACAGTAATATTTGAAGACACATCTGTAAATAATGTCTGAACCTCACGAAGGTTTTTCTTTTTTTTTTTTAACTTGTTCATTTCATTCCCTTTTTTAGACCTTAGAAGGAAAACATCAACATTACAGGATTCATCCGTTATAAATAATGCAAAGACATTTAGACACGAAAAATACATTTTTATCTAATTAAAAAAGCAAATAAAATGCTGAACATCAGTAGTGAGTAAGTAGCAGATGTGGACATGTTGTGATAATAACACTTAAACAGGGTTAAAATCATTTTAAACAGAAAAATCATCATTAATCATTTCATTTGCTGTCATTAAGAGCTCATAGTATGTGACATAATAATAATGATGACCCTTATGTGCTTGTGCACCCCATTATTAGTATTATTAGTATTATTATTAGCAGTATTATTATTATTATTAGCAATATTATTTTTATTATTGTTCTTGTGTGATTTTCTATTACAAATTGTAGTATTGTTAATATTATTATTGATTATGACAGCCTTGATCAATCAAAGATGTTTCCGGTGCAGAGGGGTGAGAGGCTGATCACACACTCGAGTGTGTGCGAGCTCTCAGCCTGTCAGCGCCACACACCTACACACACACACAGCTGTCACACTCTTAATTGGCTGTGTGACCCCCTGTCCACCCCCCCAACCCCTGACAGGCCGCTAATTACCCCGAACACGCGTGTGACTGAGCGCAGCTGCATGCCAACAGCTCTCGACAGAACACTGTGGAAAGCAGTAAAGCAGTAACAATATTATGATTATATACATAACAATACAGGTGGAGGAACAGAATATGAGATATAAATGTGTGTGTGTGTGTGTGTGTGTGTGTGTGTGTGTGTGTGTGTGTGTGTGTGTGTGTGTGTGTGTGATAATGTTGTACGCTGCTTCACTGAAATTGTCCTTTTCAAGTTGAATTTTTAATGTGAATTCTTTCTGAAATAAGTTCATTGTTAATAAGTGAATTGCTGTTTGTTTAATGAGGCCTTTAGGCAAGAGACATACTGACAAGACACACAGGGTGCAAAAGTCAGAGAACGCCCTTCGTTCATCTCATTTCCAGTCAGGACTGACATTCATTTGTTCAGGAAGCTTCAACAACTAAATCTCAGCTGTCTGAGCGTCAGTGAGTCACGCTCTACCTTCACCCCAGCTTCCGTTCTTTTCAGGAGTCTATCTTTCAGCTCCTCAAAGAACCTGCAGACACACCTCCAAAGTTCAGTCTTAGAAGCTGGTTGATTTACTGAAGTAATCAAACCCATTCAGTGGTGTTGGGGTCTGGACTCTGGGGTGGTCAGTCCATCATCCAGCTTCTTTGTTTGATGTGTCCGTCTCCTTTTCTCAGTGAGGTTCTTCTTGATCAGCTACACGTCCTTTCAGACCCACAGCACTGAGTGGTCTTCTTACAGTGGAAGGATGGACAGAAACACCTGTGGATTGTTTCAGATCTGAAGCAGCTTGATCTTCTCCTCTCTCTCAGAGATCAAAGCTTTCAGTGCTGTTTATCTGATGGGGGCAGTTTTGGGGTCGACCAGGTCTTCCAGGTGGTTGTTTGGAGTCCCATGTTTTTGAACTCCAGTAGAAATTGTCTAATCTCCTCAGAAAAGCCTTCTAAAAACTTGTACTGAATGGCTGATTTGACTGGATGTTATAGTTTGAGACCGCCTGTTGCGAAATAAAGGTGGTCTCTGACTTTTGCACATTACTGATGTGCAGTAATGTATCTAATAAACTATTTTTTAAGGTCTGTATTCTAACAAAGAAATGTGCTGCAAAGTGTTCTCTGGCCACAGAAGAATGTCTCTGTCAACCTTTTTATTAAAAAAAAAAACAAAAAAAACAACCGAAAGTGTTTGTTCTATGGCATCACTCAAAAGAACCTTCTTGGCACCTTCAATTTTTAAGAGTGTAAAGGTTCTGCTGCGTGCCGTTCTCTCATTCTCCTTCTCTGCCGACAAGAGCAGAAAAACAATTAAAGTAGATGAGGGAAGTGCTGCTAAAAAAAAAGGGCCATGCAAATGACATGCTAATGGTATGCTAATGAGGGCAGTAGGGGGGCGAGTGGGGGGGTAAAGTTTGGTTAGAGAGTGGAGCGGCGAGGAGAGCGGGCGATGGCTGGGTGAGCAGTGAGTACGCCTGGTGCCACGCTGAGTGGCAAAACGTTTCGTTAGCGAGGGATCGGGCGAGCGAGGGGGGTGGGGGGGGGGGGAGAGAGAGAGAGAGAGAGAGAGAGAGAGAGAGAGAGACAGAGAGAGAGGATGCCCTCTGGGCTAATGAATACTGATTGATTCCCAAATTAAATTTCACAACTGTTCTCTCTCAATTTCCTCTCTCTGTCTCTCTCTCTCTCTCTCTCTCTCTCTGTTTCTCATCACAGTCCATTCCCTCCCTCACGCACTGCACATTTTAGCTACCGCAAGTAATTTTACTTCTCATATTCCTCTGCAACATTAATAAAAACCCAGCAAACCACACAGAGGTGATTACCGTGAAGCAAGGAAACAAAGTTCATCCTAAAAGTTCATCCTAAAAAGGCTAGCGGTGAACAGGAGCTACCATGGCCTTGTTGGCACGATGCCAGCTGACTGCCAATGGTAATAACCAATTGCAATAAACAAGGAAACCAGACGCTGATCTTGTCCTTCCTCTTGGGTAATGCGAGGCTGAGAATTAAGGAAGTTCACGTAACTTCACTAGTGCGACGCTTTGACCGCGTATTCGTAGTGTTAGTAATAAAAAAGACTCCACAAACTTACAGCACTGTGTCAAAGTTTCAGGCATCTAAACAAATGTTTAACCAGTTTCCCTCAGCAGGGAGTTTATCACAATATACATTAGAATAAAGTCGTATTCGTAATTTAAATAAACATAAAAACAATAAAAAGTAACTAGAATTTCTCGGGTCCATATTTTTCCTGGACACCTTCACAGCCGCCACAGAGACTCGTTAATATCATCAATTACATCATGAGCTCAATTTACTGAGCACTGATTGGTCAAACCAGGAGCTGCTTTTTAACTACATATAATACTGGACTTCCTCGAGGAGAGGCTTGGAGATGGGTAAACAAACACAACAACATCCAGAAAAACACTATTTATTATTTATTATATAATTATATACACATATATATATCGCTGTTGTCGGAAGAAAACCTCGTATCTCCAAAATAGTTACTTTACAGAAGAAAGAAAAAACATACTTTACTTTCAATGGAAGTCAATGGAACCAGGCGTCTTTCCTAGTCATTGTGGGCCGTTTCCATTGGTCCATTCTTCATGAAATTTAAACACAATGTAAAGAACTGAAAAATGACAAAAATGGAGATATGAGCTTTTCTTCCGGACAGCAGCGAATATATATAATCATTATTAATTAATGTTCTATACATTTTGTTTATTCAAATATTTACACTTTTCTCAGCAAATAAACACAAACCACACAAATAAATAGATTTTGAAAACGTGTCCTGGGTGCCTCAGACTTTCACACAGTGCTGTATAAAGTCGAGTTATTGTCAAGCAATAAAAGAAACACCAGCCTCGTTCCTCATGCTGGCTAACAGAAGCCTGGATAGCAAGCATATATCGGTCCGCTGGCTTGATAAGGTCAGCACCCCGCTGACCGCCCACCCTCAGACCACCCAGATTACTGTCCCGCATACAAGCTCTAAGTAATTTTTAATCTCTTCCAACAGATTTTAAATGCATAGAGACTTTAATTTTAGAAAATAAACTTGGACAAATATTACAAACAACTGAGAGAGAGAAAAAAAAGAATGACTTCCCCGGATATAAAGTGATTTTATAGAAAATGTGGCTTTAATGTGTCCCATTAAAATTAAAATTTATTTTAATTCAATTTAAATTTACTGATTAATTGATTTACTAAACTAACAGTAAGAAACCATCAGTGGGCAGCCGGGAAAACGCTGAGCAAAACACCGGTCGACCGCCAGCTGCCATCAGCAGGCCAACGCTGCTCCACTACCCTCTTGCCAACAATGAAGGAAAGCTGGCAAGGCCAGGAAACATGGCACTGTTTACATAATGCTAAGTGTTTATTAATAAAGACTCGAGTCGAGTCTCGAGAATCTCGAGTCATTTTCAAGCAAGAAAAGCACGACATGTCTTCTTCGTCCTGGCTAACACAAGGCTAACAATGAATGGGAGCTAGCAAGCATGACCTCGCTGATTCGAGCTAATAATTAGCATTGTTATTAAGTGTTAATTAATTAACGACCAAATAAACTGAACAGAATTATTTTCAAACAAGAAAACCAGACAGTTCGTCATTTTTCAGGCTTACAAAGCTAACAATGAACAAGGCCAGTCTGGATGGCGTCACTCGCATGATTCTTGCTAACTGATCGTGTTATTAAGTGTTAATTAATAGAAACCCAAAGAGCTACAAAGTGGAGTTACACAAGCTAGTTCTTCATCCTGGGTGACACAGTGCAAGAAAGCTAGTGAGAGGCCGTTAGCATGGTGTCATGATAGCGGCAAACTGCTGATTAGCAATGCTAAGCATCAGTTAATAAAAACAAACTACACAGTGGAGAAAGAGCAAAAACGTTCCTTGTGCTGGCTAACACACGACAAACAAACAAAGCTAAACCAAAGCTGGCAAGAGGCAGTTAGCAAAATAATAATAAATAAGTGTTAATAAATAAAAACAACAATCCATAAAGAGCTACTAGAAAGCACTAAAACTAGTTCTTCATTACTAGCATTATTGGCATTATGGTAGCTGGCCGCTGATTAGCAACATTAGCGTGCTTTGTTAGGAAACTAGGTTAGACAGTGGCTGGGTGGGTGTCTATGGGCAGGTGTATGGATATTACAGTCAGTCAAAACAGAGCAGCTTGAGGGGAGGAAAGGCAATTAGCAAGACCCCTTACTAGCTGACCACTAATTAGCATTGTTAATAAGTGTTAATTAACAAAGACTGTAATTAATAAAGAGCTACTAGAAAGCATTAAAACTAATTCTTAATAACTAGCATTATTGACAAGATTGTAGCTGGCCGCTAATTAGCAAAATTAGCATGCGTTGGTAGGAAACTAGGTTAGACAGTGGCTGGGTGGGTGTCTATGGGCAGGTTGAGTCTTTAGGCCTTCTTTGTGCACCTGTATGGATATTACAGTCAGTCAAAACAGAGCAGTTTGAGGGGGAAAAGGGGAAAGAGACACCTCATCAAGCTGTCACGTCGTTCCACACTTACAAATGACAGACTGGGACCTGGCTTGGTTTGTCTGGGGCACTAATGTTGCCACTCTGTCTTGTGGCCTGACAAATTGGAAAGCCACCCCCACCTACACGCGCACAACCTCGCTTTCACTGCCGGCTTCATTTCAATCTCAGAAGCCCTCGGAAGGTGCGGCGAATGTGGAAGCGTTTGTTTATGTGGGTGCGGATGGGCGTCCATCATTAGCCGGCTGAGAAACAAATGCACAAAGGTGTAAGGGGCCTCATCATTGGGGGGGGGCACGCACACAATTGCTGCTTCCATTTCAACAGCGGCGCGTTTTTTTAAACAAAATATTAATGATCTTTCATTTGGGTCTCATCACAAGGCGGCGAGGGGGAAATTGCATTCTATTTGGCTGAAGCCGAAGAAAGCGCAGGGCTAGGTAATGGGTAATATGTGTAGAGAGCAGGAGAACGAGGGAGAGGGCCGTGAGGCTCGGGTGAGAAAAGAAAGAAAAAAAAGACAGAACGAGAAAGAAATTCCCTGAGAGAAAGCGGGGCAGGACAGACCGGCTAAGGTAAGGAGTGAGGAGAGGGAAAAAAAAGGAGAGGAGATTGGAAATTGAAATTTATGACATTGAGAGCGCCGGTGACAGAGACAGGCCCTTTTCTTCCTCTTTCTTTCTTTCTTTCATTCTTTTTTTTTTTTTTTTTGAAGAAATCGCAGCAGCCAACCTTGCAATGAGGGCAGATCAAACTAAAATAGGCTGGTCAGAGAGAGAGAGAGAGAGAGAGAGAGAGAGAGAGAGACAGAGAAAAGAGAAAGAAAATAATAGAGAGAGAGAAAGAGAAGGGATGGAGAAGGATAATAAAAAAAGAATGAATTAAATGAATTAAAAAGAAATAAGAGAGGAAGAGAGAAATGAAAAAAGACACAGAGAAGGAGAGAGAGAGAAAAGAAAGAAAGGACAGACAGGAAAGAGAACTCATGAAAAAGAAAGAAAGAGAGAAAGATAAAAAGAGAAAGAAAGAGAGAATGGGAGAGAGAGACAGAAGCTGAGAGAGATGGGGAGAGAAATAAAGACTGATGGTCAGAGAGAGAAAGAGAGAGAAAGAGAGAGAGAGAATGAGAAAAGAGGAAGAAAATGATAGAGAGAGAAAAAAGAGAAAGATAAAGAGATTGAGAGATATAAAGAGAGAGAGAGACAGACAGATAAAGAGACAGAAAGGCTGAGAGAGAGTTAGGGAGAGATAGAGAGACTGAGGGAGAGAGAGAGAGAGACAGAGAGAGAGAGAGAGAGTCTGAGAGGGGGAGAAAAAGGTAGAGAGAGTTAGGGAGAGATATAAAGAGAGACTGAGAGAGAGATAGAAAGAGACTGAGGGAGAGAGAGAGAGAGAGAGAGAGAGAGAGGGGGAAAAAAAGGTGTAGAGAGAGAGAGAGAGAGAGAGAGAGAGAGAGAGATAAAGAGACAGAAAGGCTGAGAGAGTGTTAGGGAGAGATATAAAGAGAGACTGAGAGAGAGAGAGAGAGACTGAGAGGGGGAGAAAAAGGTAGAGAGAGAGAGAGAGAGAGAGAGAGAGATAAAGAGACAGAAAGGCTGAGAGAGAGTTAGGGAGAGATATAAAGAGAGACAGAGAGAGAGAGAGAGACTGAGAGGGGGAGAAAAAGGTAGAGAGAGAGAGAGAGAGAGAGAGAGAGAGATAAAGAGACAGAAAGGCTGAGAGAGAGTTAGGGAGAGATATAAAGAGAGACTGAGAGAGAGAGAGAGACTGAGAGGGGGAGAAAAAGGTAGAGAGAGAGAGAGAGAGAGATAAAGAGACAGAAAGGCTGAGAGAGAGTTAGGGAGAGATATAAAGAGAGACAGAGAGAGAGAGAGAGACTGAGAGGGGGAGAAAAAGGTAGAGAGAGAGAGAGAGAGATAAAGAGACAGAAAGGCTGAGAGAGAGTTAGGGAGAGATATAAAGAGAGACTGAGAGAGAGAGAGAGAGAGAGAGAGAGAGAGAGAGACTGAGAGGGGGAGAAAAAGGTAGAGAGAGAGAGAGAGAGAGAGAGAGAGAGAGGTAAAGAGACAGAAAGGCTGAGAGAGAGTTAGGGAGAGATATAAAGAGAGACTGAGAGAGAGAGAGAGAGAGAGAGACTGAGAGGGGGAGAAAAAGGTAGAGAGAGAGAGAGAGAGAGAGATAAAGAGACAGAAAGGCTGAGAGAGAGTTAGGGAGAGATATAAAGAGAGACTGAGAGAGAGAGAGAGAGAGAGAGAGAGAGAGAGAGACTGAGAGGGGGAGAAAAAGGTAGAGAGAGAGAGAGAGAGAGATAAAGAGACAGAAAGGCTGAGAGAGAGTTAGGGAGAGATATAAAGAGAGACTGAGAGAGAGAGAGAGAGAGAGAGAGAGAGAGAGAGAGAGACTGAGAGGGGGAGAAAAAGGTAGAGAGAGAGTGAGATGGGGGAGAGAGAGAGAGAGAGGAGGTGGGGGGTTAGAGGAGAGTGAAGGGGGACATTAGTGAGTAGATGATGTTGTCAGTGAGTGATGTAAATCGGCGAGCGCTACATAGTCAACAGACACAGCCGGCTGGCCGCGGCTGGCACTGACAAATGGAATATTTTCGGGGGACTTAATCAGAGGAAAATGGGGTTTCATCTACACGCCTCCGCGCTCCGCTGCCCTCAACCAGAGGAATGATTGCCTGTCTTTCTCCCACTCCCCTTCCATCCTCGTCCCTCTCTCCCTCTCCCTCTCCCTCTTTCCATCGTCACCAAACACAGGAAAGGTCACACGAAGACCGTGTAGCTGATTTGGCCCGATGTTATACAGCAAAAGATGAGCACATCCTCGTGTCCAGATATGTCCTCACTGATGGACGTCGTTATCTCAGATGATGAAAGGCTAAAGGCACTGACGTCTCACACTAACGGCACGGTCTTGCTGTCAGAACCCCCGGGGACACTCTACACCCTTAACCGCTTAAATTCTCAGGTTTATTACATTAAGTTTGATTATTCAATTACTACATGAGTTATTAAGTAACCTCCTCGTTTCTCCGCTCACTGTCCACTTTATCAGCTCCACTTACTGTATAGCTGCACTCTGTAGTTCTATAGTTACAGACTGTAGTCCATCTGTTTCTCTGATACTCTGTTTCCCTGTTCTTCAGTGGTCAGGACCCCCATGGACCCTCACAGAGCAGGTACTGCTTGGGTGGTGGATCATTCTGCAGTAACACTGACATGGTGGTGGTGTGTTAGTGTGTCTTGTGCTTGTACAAGTGGATCAGACACAGCAGTGCCGCTGGAATTTTTAAACACTGTGTCCACTCACTGTCCACTCTATTAGACACTCCTACCTTGTCGGTCCACCTTGTAGATGTAAAGTCAGAGACGACAGCTCATCTGCTGCTGCACAGTTTGTGTTGGTCATCCTCTGGTCCTTCATCAGTGGTCACAGGACGCTGCCGGCTGGATATTTTTGGCTGGTGGACTCTTCTCAGTCCAGTAGCGACACTGAGGTGTTTCAAAACTCCAGCAGCACTGTTGATCCACTCAGACCAGCACAACATACACTAACACACCACCACCACATCAGTGTTACTGTAGTGCTGAGAATGAGCCACCACCCAAATAATACCTGCTCTGTGAGGGTCCATGGGGGTCCTGACCACTGAAGAACAGGGTAAATGGGGCTAACAAAGTATAATAGCATAACTATTGAAATGGATGTAGTGTAACCCCTATAAATGGGTTTAGCGTAACCATGGAAATGGGTGTAGTGGAATACTGTAAAGGGGTTGAGTGTATGCTGGCACAATTTACATATATTTAAATAATATGTTAAACTCAGCAAATAGAAATTAAGAACTTCAATTTGCTTAACGTAAATTCAGAAGGGGTGTTCAAACTTTTGCATGCTACTGCAAACCCCCATTGCCTAACCTCATTAACATTGTAGCTCTACACTAGGATTAGACAAGGGGGGGATTTGGTCTCCAAACTATCGCTTTAACTGTTTATACACATGAGGCCTAGAATGAACTGTCCTCAGCCGCTCTAGCGGTTGTGGACGCTTCGTGGTCCCTTGAGTGAGTCAGTGTCAAACCAATATGAACCGATATGCCGCTAAGAATTACTGCATCTGGTCAGCGCTCACCTCACTCAGCCCATAATCACAATTTATGGCTGATATCTGCAGACGGTTTGAAAGTGGAGTTGTGGGTCACTCTTTCTGGTCAGAGGATAAGGAGTCCCCTCGATCAGGCTTTGCGTTAAGTTTATTTTTCCACAGGGCAGTTTGGGCGCTTGGGGATTTGAACAGCTGAGATAGGGAGATGAAATTCTGGCAAGATGAAATATATGTATTTCTCTCATATACACAAACACACATATACACACACACACACACAGACAAACACATGCAGTACTAGGCAAAAGTCACAGGCCATCCTTCATTTTTCTCATTTCTACTCAAAACTGCCATTCAGTCTTTCTTTTTTTAGTGGTGGAAAAATATTTATCAGAAAATTCCACAAAAGCTCCAACAACTAAATGTAATATTCAATGTTTCAGCATATAAATTGTGATACTTCTTTTATCCCACAAACAGAGAAATTCCTCCTCCGCATTTAACCCACCCGTGAAGTGAAACACCACATACACACTAGTGAACACACACACTAGGGGGCAGTGTGCACACTTGCCCGGAGCGGTGGGCAGCCCTATCCACAGTGCCTGGGGAGCAGTTGGGGGTTAGGTGTCTTGCTCAAGGACACTTCAGTCATAGACTGTCGGCACTGGGGATGGAACTGGCGACCTTCCCGTCACAGAGCCAGTTCCCTAACCTGCAGCCCGTGACTGAACATCCTTTCAGACCCACGGCGCTGAGTGGTCTTCTCACAGTGGAACGATGGACAGAAACACCTGTGGATGTTTTCAGATCTGAAGCGGCTTGATCTTCTCCTCTCTCTCAGAGATCAAAGCTTTCAGTGCTGTTTATCTGATGGGGCAGTTTTGGTGGCCTTTGACTTTCTTCATCTGTAAGCAAGTGGATTATTGGATTATCTGATATCTCATTAGATCTCCGCAGAAATTAGATCTCTGTACTTAATGCGATTAACACTGCGAGTCGATGACATGAATTGAAATTAAATAAACAAAGGGTGGTCTTTGACTTTTACACAATACTGGTTTTATATATAAAACCACCCCCCCCCCCCCCCCGACCCTGAGGGAGAAGCGGCTTAGAAAGTGGATGGATGGATATATCTCGCTGTTGTCAGATCTAAAACCTCATATCTCCAAAATGGTAACTTTACAGGAAAAGGTAAATTCATTTTTACTGTTACTGTAAGTCCAAGACTTTTTTCCAAGTAATTTTAGATGATTTCTGTTGGTCCATGCATCATGAAATTTATACACAATATATAGGACCACAGGTACTTTCATGTCAAAAACTAAAAAATGGTAAATATATAGATATAAGGGTTTGTTCCGACAAGAGGGATACATTTATATATATATATATATATATATATATATATAGATAGACAGATAGAATTTTTTTTGGATATATATATATATATATATATATATATATATATATATATATATATATATATATATATACATATCCCGTATGTATATAGGAATATAGGACTATGTACACGCACACACATGCAGTGTGTTGTGTGTTTAGTGGTGTACTGGGTCCAGGTCTCTAAGCCGCAGGTGACCACCGAGCACTGGATAAACACTAATAAATCTTCCTGTACAGGCAGGCAATCAGTCATCTATCAAAACTCAGAGAGAGAGCAAGTGTGGGAGAGGGAGGGGGCTGTAAAGAGTTTAGAATATCAAATGTGTGTGTGTCTGTGTGTGTATTTAGCTCAGTACGGGAACCAAATTAGATTTCTTCACAGTGGTGGTGATGGGAACCAGGCGTCGCCACGACTACAACACAGATATAGGTGTTTCATTTACTATCCAAAAGCGCCAATGAACCTACACAAGTCTTCTGAGCTTTTATATGGAATGTTGATGACGGTAAAATAGGGATAAATCTGAAAAAATAAGTTTTCTTTGGGGACTATTTTGCCTCACAATGTCCAGTATGTTCCCATGCATGTATTATAAAAATACATTTTAAGCCAAAATCTTCTCAAAACTATCTTAAAACAGCGTCTCAGTCATCAGGCAGTGAATTCATAACCAATTTCTTGTAGGAACTTTCTGTGAGGGAGCTTTTAGAGGTGGACATTTGTCACCAAAGTGTTATTCTTAACTAGCAGCGATCCTCTGAAAGTACTTTAAATTTGACGCTCCAGGTGTACAAAAGTTGTGCCTAGTGGTTCCATAAAAGTGAGATCTGACAACCTAATAAAAGGAGAGGATGCTAATTTCCAAAAGCAAACACAAAAAAGGTGCAGCATCATTTTCAGCAGTTATCCATGAACTGTCTACTTCAAAGGTAAGATACAAATGGTCCATGAACATTTTGCACACCTGCTGTGACCGTACACTTTAGCTTAGTACTTTAATCATGCTTTTAATGTCTATTCTCTCTTACTTACAGGCGTGGGCTGGAGGTTAGGGACCCAGCCCGGTTCGCTCCTGTGATGCCCTTGAGTAAGACACCTAACCCCCAACTGCTCCCTGGGTGCTATGGATAGGGCTGCCCCTACTGTGTGTCTTCACTAGTGTGTAGGTGTTGTTTCAGTGCACGGATGGGTTAAACGTGGAGGTGGAATTTCCCCGTTGTGGGATAATAAGGATCACTTAATCTTAATCTTGAAATTGACTCTGTATTGTAGTGCTTATTTGTAAAGCACTTTAAACGACAGCAGCTGTGTATGAGAGGCGCTATATAAATAAACATGCCTTGCATGGATGCAAGGATGCTTGACGGTTTGGGTTTTTAAGTTTGTGGATGGTGTTCGTCCTCTTTATTATGAATGTCTCTTATTTTAATGTGGCATCTTCATCGTGGTGAATAGTGCGCTTGTGAAGAGCGGCTTTATAACAAAGTTGTGCGTTGGTTCCTTGGTTGACGTTAACCTGAGTTCTTGTTAACGTATGCAAAATGTACACTCTTAAAAACAGGTGGATTTTCAAGGGTTCCTTAGTCAAGAAAACGGTAAAAAGTAGGACAAGGTATTTCCAATGTGTTTCCAATAAAATGGCCAGTGAGTCAAAGTACAAGTTGGTGTTTCCCATAAAGTGGCCAGTTTGTGGAAGTACAAATTAGCTGTTTCCAGTAAAGTGGCCACTGAACAGAAGGATAAAGTAGGTGGGTGCGCATTGCAGGTGTTTCCAATAAACTGGTCAGTGAGCGTAAGCTCAAGTGCAAGTACTACACAACACCAAAAAGGGTTCTGCAATAGTTACAAGCTTGACATCGTAACAATAGAAGAACCCACTATGGCTCGATATAAAACCATTTTCAAAAAGGTTCTGTTTGGAACAATTTTCATTGGGGTGCTTGTGAAGAGCAGAACGAAGTTCTGCATTGGTTCCTGGGCTAATGTGAAACTGGATCTGTAAGGGTTCTTTAGTCAAGAAAATGGTGAAAAGGTAGTACAAGGTAGCTGTTTCCAGTAAAGTGGCCTCTAAGTGGAAGTACAAGGCAGGCGTTTCCAATAAAAAGGCCAATTAGACGGCAGTACAATGTAGCCGTTTCCCATAAAATGGCCAGTGAGAGAAAGTACAAATTAGCTGTTTCCAATAAAATGGCCAGTGAGTGGATGCACATTGCAGGTGTTTCCAATAAAGGGGTCAGTGAGCGGAAGTACAAGTGCAAGTACTACACAACACCAAAAA